>NC_047523.1:30065048-30292548 GCF_902827115.2 Pseudochaenichthys georgianus | reverse complement strand
TCTTTAATTCATCAGACCATACCTTTTTCCAGTTAAATAGATGATTGAACGTTCTGTTTCTCACAGTTTAGTGGTGAATGTAAGTAGACAAACAGGCTAACACCAAAGCAGCCAAAGTCAACTGGACCTAGCCCGAAACCAGTCCAGCCCTATTTCCAGTGCGCCTCCTTCAGTCTGCTAAATGCTTGGCTGTAGCTAAAGGGTGCACCAAAAAAAGACTTCATAAAAATGTCCATCATCTATCACCTAAATCACACACAAACACTCCTTGTTTATTGACTGGTTTCCAGTGCTAACGCTGTGAACTGAATGTGTTTTTCCTCTTACAGCTGAAGCATTGTGAGAGCAGTAATCAGTGGCTGCAAGCACCGCCTAATGTGGCCAAAAGGATGTGATCTGTGCCAAAACATGCACAAGGCAGACCGAATCTAATTAATGTTCATTAAGAATGTAAACGGGGGATTTGGCCAGGTTAATTTCTGCTACTGAGATGTGAGCCTGATGACTCACATAAACCCACGCCTGCCTCTATTTTAAGCAGTTGTGGTGTTCTGCTGCTGCTCTGCCCATGTTTAAAGGACAAGGACAGCCCAAACCGAGCCATATGTCCTTCCACTCTGCACATTAGGCAGCAAAGACTGTGGTCATCCATCACTGCCTTGTTAGACAGAAGAGAAGGAGAGAGGGGTTGGGCAACATATTGCAGCAACATATTGTAGGAATACCAACACGTAGACTGAGGCCAAATGTATATTTTCTGCAGATCTATGTCTCAGACTCATATAACATCCACTCCCTCCTATTTTGAGGTTGTGAAATATCTGCCCTCTGTCCTCTCTGTCCTGGCTAGCCGTCTCCGGCCATCTGTGGCCCCTCTCACCTTTGACCTTTAGCAGAGGTCAACAGAGGTCAGGCGTCTCAGGTTTGGCTATTGTTTCAGATAAGCAGACAGTCTGTCTCATTATTTAAAAAAAAAAACCTCACATACACAGCTTTATTCTTAACTCCACAACACGTCGTGTAAAACTTTTACAAGACGGTTGGGCTCTGCTCCACAGAAATAAGACAAACTGCTTAAATTCAGTGCTATCCTACTAAAGTAAATATATAGAGAGCAAGAAAGGATTGCATAGTGCAAGGGGAACTATCCAGAGACATCATGCAATATGTTAATCACTCTACAAGAGAGGGCGCGGGGCCACAAAATCTGTGGGTGTTATACAACCACACAGAAACCAAAACAACTCAGCAAAACACAGCGGGAAAGTTGTCTATGGAAATTAGACAAACAAGCCGCCATAAACCAGCGAGGGAAAAAGCACAAGGTTTTCCTCTTCACTTGGCGGCTTTACACGTTTTGTTTCTCCATCACCTCTTTGCTGCTTTTCTCTTTTTGCCTTAATTGTAGTTTACAGGGAAAGGGTAATCACTTGTGAAACAGGGCGTGTTATTATCTTGCCCAGAGTGTGAATCCTAAGCAGGCCAATCGCCAGCTCTATCGCTCCATCGCTCCGCTGGCTGAATCCTAATGGCTGGATGGAGAGAAGGAGCGCAGGGAGCGGGGAGAGAGAGAGAGAGGCTGACAGCGGGGCTTGACATGGGCATTAAATCATGCCCCGAGGAATCCTCCATCCACAGGCTCCTGACAGCCGCGCTGTCATCACGGCCAGGCCACTTCCTATGCCTCTTGACAACACTGGAGCAGAATTAGTCAGAGCATCAGATGTAAATTGGCGCTGTTCAAGAATGATAATGAGCACCAAGATACATGTCGGTGTCACTGACGGGACGCCATCGTGATCGGCTGTCCCTCACACCGCGCTCTATTAGGTCTAATGGTATTCAGGCCAGGTACGGGCGGAAGGCAGCCGGGGGGAGCAGAGATGGACAGGGAGAAAGTTTTCTGTTGTGATCAGTTTGTTATATCTGTAAGTGACCCTGTGTCCAGAGAGGAGGACATTTACTCAGGGTCCGAGCATCCACCACATTCAGCTGTCCTCTTACAGGCTGTCTCTTTACACACACAAACAACTATTAAACTTACTCAAAGATAATGCACCTTTACCATACATTTTAACTAATTAGTTTGTATCATTGTGCCATATTCTATAAATTGCCTGTCCAAGAATGGCCCCCATCTTATACCAGTCTGAATTCAAGCGAGGAATCCACACACACACAGACCAAGTTACTTCCAAAAATGTTCCAGCCCATTCAGTAAAACTCTTGGCTGGCTGGCTGGCTGGCTGGCTAGTTCTCGTTCTCTCGTTCTCTCGTTCTCTCGTTCTCTCGTTCTCTCGTTCTCCCTCTCTCTCTCAGTGCAGTATGTATGCATGCAGTGTGTACAGCTTGCTAACATAATGCAGTAATAGTTGCCAACGTGCCATTTTCCCTGCCCATGCTGAGGATGAGCCAGCCAGAGCCTGCCCCAGATGCATACATTTCCCATAATGAGGCAGGTGGCCTCGACAGACGGCTCAGTCGTGTGGGTGACATCAACTACACTGCAGCTCTGGGCATCTGACTGACAGGCAGTGCCAGTCCCTTCCCTCCTCTGCTCTCCCTTTACTACCTCACCATCTCTCAATACACCTCTGTCTTGCTCTCCCACGTTTTTCCCTTCTCCTTGTTCAGTTTATTTTTTGTGTGTGTTCCTTGTGTGTTCCTTGTGTGTTTCTGCTGCTTTGTTTCACTATTGGCTTTGGGTAAATTCCTCCGCTCCACGGCAATTTCACATGAAGATAGCTGAAGGTCATTAATTGAACTGCCGCTGCTGTAACAGGGTAAAACTCACTGTAATTAAGAGTGAATAAATAATTGATTATGTATATTTTCTTGTAATTGGCTCCTCGTTATCCTTCCGCATGTTGAATGCTAATTGATGCCGGGAGTTAATTATCATTTCACAACACAGTTAGTAGTATATCCAGAGAGATGTTGAAGATGAAGTGTCCAGGTCCTCTCATGGCAATATCTCCAAGAACCAAGGTCAAGCCAAACATTAACAGGAAGAAGGAGGAGCGGTCAGAATGTGGAGTGGTACAAAATGCCCCGCCAGCCACCTAATTGAGAGTATTTAGCAAACTAGCATAGGAAGTGGTAAATGGCAAGGATTAAGCCAGAGGCCCTAAGCAAGAGGATCTATTAACAAGGATTCCCCAAGGCCTAACTAAAGACTCAAGATTAACACTCCAATCTGAATGTAAGTCTCGAAACAGAGGCCGCTAGCTGATTAAAAAAATAAAATACATCTTCAACCTTAGATAAAATTACTTGCAGTAAGTGAAAAAATCAGTTTAAAGCAGTTTCCAAGTTAATGGATGCTTTTCAGTTGATCACGAAAAGGTGTAAATTATCCACTTCTTTTTTATTTCCAGCTGAAATTGAATCGTGTTTAAGTATCACGCTATAGCAACAGCTAACATCATTGCCAACAGCTGGTTGAATTAAAGTTATATTTTTACTTTGCAGTTATTGCACTAATCAAAATACCAGCACATGAGCATTTTCAATTTGTCATATCAAAATCGCTAATGAAAACCTGGTAGAAACTCAGCAGAGGTTAAAAAGAAACATGCAACAAAGTGAAATGAAAAACCAATTTTGGAAATAAAGAATGAGGTAGATGACATGTACATGTTACTTCAATATCTTTTGAAACTTCTCTGTTAAAAAAATAAAATATGGTAGTATTTAGTCAGTTTATTTAGTCAACTAGCAAAGGATGTGGTAAATGGCAAGGATTACGCACTAGATTAGAGCTACATTGAAACAAGAATGTTTAGCCAGCTAGTGCCAGATGAAAATACAAATTAAAGCTTTCTTTTCAAAATCCACATTTTGCCCAAATACACAAGTCAAAACCAACACGGGTTTAGTCAAAATGAATTTCTTTCCTATTGTCACATTGTGTCTTTAAATATTGCCAAGAGGTTCTGTGTGAGTGAAAGTCATAGTAAGAGAGAGAGAGAGAGAGAGAGAGAGAGAGAGAGAGAGAGAGTGTGTAAGGAAAGAGCAGAGTCCCAGTCCTCTGGTAAGTTGCTTGCTCAGTCAGAACAGAGGCAGCCGTCCCCTTGTGTGTCAGGCTTCCTAATGGAGTCTTAACATGTCCAGCAGTGAACAAAGACCCGAGACTGCTCTTCACACTGCCTGCCTCACAGGATCCCTTCTGTCTGTCTCACTGGCTGAGGTGTCCTCTGACTTGCCTGAATTAATTTCCTACAACAGGGCCAGGCCTAGGGCAGCTGTGTCAGCATTTCATGAGCATGGTGAGGACTGCGGATTTTAGCACGTCTGGTCTATAGGCCCGCATGTACTCTTGACAGTCCTGTCAAGGAACTAGACGGCAGAGATGCTCTCCAGCTCCTCGAACAAAAGCCTGTATGATCAGCTGCCTCTCTAGAGTAGCTTTCAGAGCATAGAGAGGCGAGGAAATTCTCACTTTTGCAATGTCAAACAGTGCTGGAATATTACAGAGACACAGATATACAGTCGATTCATGATGCAGTCAAAAAAAAATGGATTCATAGACCACTTAAATGCACATTTCAATGGACCAGTTTGCAGCAAATCAGGCCATTTTTCCTTATTGTGTGTACAGTAAACAGCTATCTCTGTTCCTGGAAGGACTAGTTTGCAGCACCAGACAGCTGCACTGTATTGTACCGTAGCAAGCAACATATTTTTCTTTTTCTGTATTTGGATGCGTTGTTTTTGTCTTTGAACGCTCCTTCCCTAGTGTCCTCCCGCTGCTTTCTGCATGTTTAATGTATCAGTCATTCAGGTGGGGAGTGACTGGTATGGCATTGTCTTTTAGAAGCGAAGAACTCTCTGTTTTCCAACTGCTGCGCCAGGTGTAACTGAAATTGACATGTCTTTCAATACATGCAGGAAATATGTTATTGGAAGAGACATCTTTTATTCTCAAGAACTTTACATCACACACGATCTTGGCCGAGCGCTCTGATCTGGATCCCTCTGTGTATAAAGGGGAGGGGAGGGGAGTGTATGTATGAGTTCAAGTGTGAGGATTAAATAAATATGTCCAAAGGCAAATCGATTAACACAGAAGTGTAGAAGTTTTTAGGGGAAACTAGACAAGAAAAAGTTCTATGTAACTATCACAATAGAAACACAATATTAGATGTAGGGCTGTACACACTGCTGTGTGCATCAAACATACTGAGTTCAAGGTTCAGACTGCAGGAGGCATTGAGCGTTGTATAATTCAATATTAGCTCACAAATGTGAGATTGATTTGCTGGAGCAAAGTATGCGAGCAAGAAATATTAAACATGAACAGAATAAAGGGAATAGTGAATTCAGGACAAAGGCCATACAAGTTCAAAAGGCATCAAGAGAAAGCATAATGGAATAATGAGCAATGCCAGAGAAGGTGTTTGTCCCTTTTGTCAAATTCAACAACCATTTTCAAGTGAATGTTATCAAAGCAGACAAACCTTTTTGTGTCATGAAACACACACATATACACACACACACACACACACACACACACACACACACACACCCTGATGTGCAGCAGCCCTGCAGCCACTCTGGTCCCCACTTCTCTGGAAATCGATGGTGTTAGCGCCCTGGGATCTGGAGCCTGACCAGGGACTGGCCAAAACCTGGACCCGGGCCTGGGCTGCTGTTGGGCAGGCAGGTGAACCAGGCAGGAAATGAGAGGACACGGGTCCTGGAAAAGTGTCACTAAACTTGGATGCAAACAACGGGATTCAGCCCAGGATGTTTGAACATGATATCATTCAGTTAATGAACACTGGCTTCTATTACGAGCTTGTCTCTGTTGGAATGTGTCGGAGCTCTTCCGGATGTTTTCTGGCGCACATCATCTTGCTTAGATGTGTTCTTTCTGGCCTGAGTGTGTATTTATCTTGGACTGGCTTAATACATTTGAGCAGAGGCCAGGTTGTTTGAACTTGACGGCAGTTTGGCTATGTCTGTCCAAGGCCTCAGCTCACCATCACACACACACACACACACACACACACACACACACACACACACATTTTCACACACACTCTCTCTCTCTCTCCTGGTCTTTCTCTCAATCCCTTGTGGCCCTTGATCCCTTTGTTGGAGTATGCATAAGCATTGAGCGAGTGCCAAACTGGGCTGAGCCTGAAATGCTGATACAGTAGAAACCTGCGCGATCCCTTTAATGAGTACACACACACACACACACACACACACACACACACACACACACACACACACACACACACACACACACACACACACACACACACACACACACACACACACACACACACACACACACACACACACACACACACACACACACACACACACACACACACACACACACACACACACACACACACACACACACACACACACACACACACACACACACACACACACACTTTGCACTGCCTGGCTATTAGGCACCAAGAACAGGAGGGAAACTATTTGAAAGTGAATTTTAGATTTCCGGTCGTGGAGCTTTGCCTAGGAGTGGCAGCCGAGCAGAGGTGCAAGCAGTGCGCACACACACATACACACACATACACACACACCCTACACCTCACTGTTTCAGCTCCCGTTGCTCTCGCACACAGCATGGATGATCAAAAGAGGCCAACGGCTGCCGACCATTATGCCAATGACACTTTGAGTAAGAGTCCAGAGAACGCAGCGACATGACAGCCATTAGGGATTGAAAGTGGGACTTTAAAGGAGGGCTGAAGGACAACTGTCAGCACAGAATCAAAGGCAGAAAGTGAAATCTTCATAATGTATTGCGCTGGAAAATTCCTGCTCTTGCCATCTCTCTCAACCGTTCGCTCAAAAGTATCCCATACACAGCTATGCCATTCAACTCGACCAAAAAAACATGAAACGGTAAGGAACAAAGGGTTGATGAGGAGAGTTCAGAGACTGGCACTCTGTAAATGAAAGCGAACAGCGGTGTGGGCCATTGTGCGGGTGGTAGACAGATAGATCATTAAGGACTGGACTGGGTTACAGTCAGAGAACTACTAGCTAGCAACTCCAGCCCTGCACCTCTGTTTCCCCCCAGCTTAGATCCAGCTGACAAATGTGACTGGACCAGTATGGCAGCACAATTCGAGCTAATGGATCACTCTCTGTGACAGTTACAAAGAGGACTCAAACTTTTTTCAAAAGCACCGGCAGACGCTTTGTCACGACACGTCCAAAATATAGCTTCATGTGTTGACAATTGATACTTATACTTGAAAATCAATAAACTGGGACCAGATAAACTCCCCGTCTTCCAACTTTAATTTGTCCACTCACTGTTAAAATGGACTAAACAGAGGACGGCTTTATGTGTGTTTCTTATTGGTAAAATCAAGGCCTGCTGCTGGCACTGACCAAACACTCTGCTGCTCTCTCAGCTTGGCAGAAAACTGCCTCTAATGTGTCTCTCTGTCGCATAATCAAGGATTTCACACTCTAAATCTTTGATCTGAGAGAACCCTCTCTGATGGGAGAACCCTCCGACCGCTACCACACACACACTGTGCTCACACCCCTCTCGGATCTCTGATCTCCCTCCAATTAATGATGTCAAATGAGTGTGTTTACAGGCTCATTAGATTACTGCTGCAGAAGTAGAGCACCGCCCTGAATCACCCGACACGCTCTCTCACACACACACACACACACACACACACACACACACACACACACACACTCGTATGCAAAGCCAGACCAAGATTCTCTCCGTCTTGACACGGCCCTTGGAGGGAAGCCTGATGGCAAAGCACCAAAGAACTACTGCTACCACAGTCATAACTGTGGCTCTCTGTGGTAACGGAGCCATGATGGCACAAGTCCACACACACTCACACACACTTGATGTCCAACCCAGCTGGACCAGTTTGGAGGCTGTTCAGGGCCGGTTAGGCTGCAGCCAAGCCAATCCCCTGAAGAGCTCCACAAGCTCAGAGACACAGGCTGAGGCCAAGGCCTGGGGACAGGCTGACAGGTGTGACAGGAGGCACATGCATGGATAGATGGATGATGGAGGAAGTAGAAAATGTGAGGAAAAGCAGCAGAGCTCATCAATTCCATCCAGCAATTCTTCATGTTTCATTCATCAACCAGTTTTCCCTTTACAACAGCTTGTTACCATGCAAATCAGCATGTAGCCTTTAAGAAGACTGCATGTGCAGAGCTGTGGACTGCATGCAGGCCGAGGTTCAGCACATCCCCACCGCCCCCAACTGGGTTGGAGGTCAACCTCAACCCCCAGCTGAGAGCGCCCCGGGCCCACACTCTCACCTGAGCGCTCACCAAGGGGCTTGCTCAGGCCCTCGCTTTTCAACCAGAGGTAATTATGACACTAATGAGAAGAGCGTGAATCAGAGGGTTACACGCGGACAGGAAGACTGCTTTGACACACTACTTCAATTACAGAACAGGAGTTAAGAGGATGAGAGAGCGAGGGGGGAGGGGGGCAGATACGGCCTCTGTGATTCATATTTAATATCTGCATCTGTGTTTCACAGCACCTAACAGGCCACCAGTGACGTAATCACCTCCTTAATTGGGTTGTAATGATTGTTAATGCATGAATCATGTGAAGCAACATTTCCCAATAGACAAAAAGGCCCATGTGAATGCACCAAATGTGCAAAATAGATGAGAATAATAATAATAACAATTCTGTTGTTAAACGCTGACTTTGAGCATTATTTATAGATGAAGTGGATATATACCAGAACAGCTCTGTGAGTCTGTTAGTTCTCTTCTTGAGGTATTCAGCTACAGAAAGCATTTCCTGACAGTGTGCCAGTACATACACAAAGATCCGTAAATATGGTCTTGTGAAATCTGGAAGGCAAGATAATGTGACGTGTGTGTGTGTGTGTGTGTGTGTGTGTGTGTGTGTGTGTGTGTGTGTGTGTGTGTGTGTGTGTGTGTGTGTGGTGTGTGTGTGTGTGTGTGTGTGTGTGTGTGTGTGTGTGTGTGTGTGTGTGTGTGTGTGTGGTGTGTGTGTGTGTGTGTGTGTGTGTGTGTGTGTGTGTGTGTGTGTGTGTGTGTGTGTGTGTGTGTGTGTGTGTGTGTGTGTGTGTGTGTGTGTGTGTGTGTGTGTGTGTGTGTGTGTGTGTGTGTGTGTGTGTGTAACACGTTCTCACTCATCCCGTCACATATTGATGGACGGTCAGGGCCCCTCCCCGTCGCTATATTACGTACAGGGTACCCCTTTCCCGTCATTTTCTACGGGCAGGGGGTCCCATAGACCTTCATTGCGGACACAGCGGACCCCTTGCCCGTCAGGCTTCTACGGGCAGGGCGTCCCATGGACCTTCATAATGCCTATTTTAAGGTTCATTTGGCTTTAAAATGCGTTTTGATCTCATTTTATGCGAGTAATGAGTTTTTATTTCTGATTATTTGTGCAGTACATGTACATGATGTTTAGTTTGCTAGTTATGACGAAGATTACTTCATGAATGTGTACACATTCATGGTTGCTAAGGTGGTTGCTATGGACGCTGCAACAGCTCCCAGACCACGTGATCAACAACAATGGCTGTCCTTCGTGTTATTCTCGGTGAAAATGCCTATTTTAAGGTTCATTTGGCCATTAAAATGCGTTTTGATGTCATTGTATGCGAGTAATGAGTTTTTATTTCTGATTATTTGTGCAGTACATGTACATGATGTTTAGTTTGCTAGTTATGACGAAGATTACCTTACGTCTGTGAGGAAAATACACGGGGCTCAGAGCCTCATATTTTTAAAATCTTTTTTTCCTTCTAATTTATTATTCTTTTCAAAATAACACACTGTTATTTACTCACCAATAACACACAATTATCCTTGCTTTTATTTATTGGTTTAATTCCATAATCTCGGTCTTTTTTGGTGTCCGTCAGGAACTGAATTTCAAAATAAAAATAACCGGAAACAGACGTAGGCCTATAAGGGACATTTCGAGCATCATTGCGATTGTCAAAATGTTTGAGTTTAGGTAGGCCGAAGACACTACACTACCCAGAATCCCCAGCTATCGTTTAGGACTACAGTCCCCGTGATTACTCTTCAAGGTCTGGGATTGGATGTTGGAGTGGCAGTGCGCCAAGGTTACAGCGTCAAACAGCTGTTTGAAATGGAACGAAACCACGCCAGACTATCCAAAACTGGAATCGAACGCCCCCCCAGAACTACACACTACACTATTGTGTTTCGCAAAATGTTCTATGGGACGTCTATACTGAACGTTTTCGTTTTTCCCACAATTAGAAGTTGCCAGTATTAAACACATTGGTGTTATCAAATGTAAAACATATAATTAATAAATGGGTAAAAATCGCTGTCCATAATGCGCAGCATCAATATATAGCATTACTATACCCACATGACCGCTCATTGATACTTTGTAATTCTACTCCACTACAATTCAGAGGGTAACCTGGTATTTTTACTCCACTACACTTATTTGAGTTACTTTGCAGATTCTGATTAATGATGTGAAATATAAACAACCCTTAAATCAGACTTTAGTTACACCTGAGTGACATTCAGGTAAGGTGATTGTCAAGTGCCAACAATCAGGAGAGATATTTGATAGTTGGTGCTTGAGAAGACTAAACATGTATCTGCAATTGACATGAATGGAAACGAGTAATAAAGTATATTCATTACTCGTTATTCTCTACTAATAGTTCATTAAAGACTGTATATTATGGCTATTTTGCACATCCCTTTCAAGATTTTAAAGGTGTATTGACATATCATACACAACTTACGGTGTAGTTATGAAATGAATGAAAAACTTGGGTCACAGGTCCCTCAACAGTGCATTACAAGACATCTATCAATATGTGTGTACCTCCACCATTAAACTGTCATATTCTGCACATTTCTTATTCTATCTACATACATAAGAGTATAATCCATATGTATAATATCAGTTAAAATAAGTGCTTCAACATAGTTAACATTGCAGGAAAGCAATATATTAGATGTTAAGTACTTTGTATTTATCTGTAGATAGATACCCCCAACGTTTTTTTCTTATTTAAAAGAAGACCGTAATCTGTTATTTAATGTTTAAATAAAGGTTAATTCGTTTTTCTGTTTTGCACCTCCTCCTATTAATATCTTTGTACATCCTGCACTAAACTGTTTTATCGAAGAGATCACTTATAGTATCTTCTTGATTTTTTATATTCTATATTTCTATCACAGACCTTCTACTTTCCCCCTATGAAAGTATATGTACTCTTAATATTTTTTTAATCAAATATAACACATAAAAACAATAATTCAATAACGTGCTTTAACCACTAGGCACACAAGGTACACACAGACACTTGTATGTACAACATCTGAAGATGTGTAGTTTTATTCATGCTTTCACATAATTGTACAGCATATTGCTATACTATTTCAGACTCAGTATTTACATTCTTACATTCAAAATTCAATCCAATTAAAATCAGTAATATCTTTAAAAACTACAAGTCCTATTAGATCAGCTGTGCACCGTTATGGTGTAAATATAACCTATCTATGAATTATATCAAATGTAAAAGTCAGCCGAATTAGTGTTGATACTGCAAGGAGACGTATTGTGTGAAGAGAAATTGAGAAGTTTTTTAATTGTTGATATATTTATGATCCACGTCAAGTATTCAGTTTCGGCGGCATTTCTTCAGTTTTTCCAAAGGTCTTCTCATCAGGGCGCTCTAAATAAAGAACTACGGCATATCTGTAATATGTAATGCAGCCGAACCGTGTATTACAATGCCGTTATGTGATGACTTTCAAAGAGAAAAGCAAGAACACTCGGAATTAAGTATTATTTTAGTCTTTTCAAATATTTTCCGGATTTCATCTAATATAAACACCAAACTCCAGCATGCATTGCGGCTAAAACATCCAATCAGCGTAGCTGAGAATCTTGGGTAATCGCTCGAAATGCCTACGTCAGTTTCCGGTTATTTTTATTGTTAAATTCAGTTCCTGACGAACGCCAAAAAAGACCGAGATTATGGAATTAAACCAATAAATAAAAGCAAGGATAATTGTGTGTTATTGGTGAGTAAATAACAGTGTGTTATTTTGAAAAGAATAATAAATTAGAAGGAAAAAAAGATTTTAAAAATACGAGGCTCTGAGCCCCGTGTATTTTCCTCACAGACGTAAGGTAATCTTCGTCATAACTAGCAAACTAAACATCATGTACATGTACTGCACAACTAATCAGAAATAAAAACTCATTACTCGCATACAATCACATCAAAACGCATTTTAATGGCCAAATGAACCTTAAAATAGGCATATTCACCGAGAATAACACGAAGGACAGCCATTGTTGTTGATCACGTGGTCTGGGAGCTGTTGCAGCGTCCATAGCAACCATGAATGTGTACACATTCATGAAGTAATCTTCGTCATAACTAGCAAACTAAACATCATGTACATGTACTGCACAAATAATCAGAAATAAAAACTCATTACTCGCATAAAATGAGATCAAAACGCATTTTAATGGCCAAATTAACCTTAAAATAGGCATTATGAAGGTCCATGGGACGCCCTGCCCGTAGAAGCCTGACGGGCAAGGGGTCCGCTGTGTCCGCAATGAAGGTCTATGGGACGCCCTGCCCGTAGAAAATGACGGGAAAGGGGTACCCTGTACGTAATATAGCGACGGGGAGGGGCCCTGACCGTCCGTCAATATGTGACGGGATGGGAGTGAGAACGTGTGTGTGTGTGTGTGTGTGTGTGTGTGTGTGTGTGTGTGTGTGTGTGTGTGTGTGTGTGTGTGTGTGTGTGTGTGTGTGTGTGTGTGTGTGTGTGTGTGTGTGTGTGTGTGTGTGTGTGTGTGTGTGTGTGTGTGTGTGTGTGTGTGTGTGTGTGTGTGTGTGTGTGTGTGTGTGTGTGTGTGTGTGTGTGTGTGTGAAACTGTGACCCCCAGACGGTGACATGTAGAGAGTGCTGGCTCAGCAACGCTGCACTTTACAGTCACTCAAAACAGTCTCGAGGTAAACACACATTTATAAACCAGGAAGTGACACTGACAGTTACAAGTATCACGTTCAGCTGGTCCGCACTTTTACTCGCACACACACCTTGCACAATACTATGTTAGTTAGGTTAAGCAACACTACACTTCACTCCCACTAGGAATTAAATAAGCTAGAAAATCACTGCATTTTTCACACTAACACATCCATGATTTTACTCCTATATTAACTTCCATCTTCTAGTCCTCTACCCACAAATATTCCCCCCATCCTGAAAGAAATTACCGGTTGCTTGGTCCTCTCAGACTTTCACATATTAGAGCCATTACAGCTATAAGGCGTTTTTTTTCCTTCTTCTTCCAGACCTGTATGTTTTAGCTCAGGCATCTTTTTTCTATCCTCTGGTCCTCTCTTATCTTGTTACACACTCTTCAGGCTTTGTGGTTAAATTATGTATTAAGGTCAATGTCAAAACACGGAAGATGTGTAATCTGCAGGGAGTTTCCTTTTATTCATTATTACAGTGAAGGCTGAGCACAACTGTCAGCCAGCCACGGTTGTGCTCAGCATGGAAGCTTATGTGCTCAGCGGGGCCCCACCAAGCCTCTCTCCCTCGCTCTCCTCTCCCCCTTCTCCACCTATCCCTTGGCTCTCCCCCTCAACACACACACACCCTCTTCATCCTTCTCCCCCTCCTCCACCTCCTCCTCCTCCTCCTTCTGGACAGACCCCTGATAGATTTACCCAGCTAACCCGACTCACTTTTGGATCTCCCTCCTCTACAGTGCCAATCTGAGAGCTGTCAAGTGCACCTATATGCCGATGTCATAAATCTGAAGGAGAAAAATGTGCACGCCGGAGACCAAGGGGAGAGAGGATGTAGAGGAGGGAAGCAGGGTGAGAAAGGGAGGAAGAGGGGGGTGTTGGGAAAGAGGATGGTGTCATGCTATCCGCTTGTAGTTTAGGGAATTTGTCTAATCTGGAATCATGTCAGGATACAGCAAGGCTATGCAATGCACTCCCTCTCCCCTTGAATCCCCGCTTGTACATGAGCGAATGAGACGAAGAAAAACAATGAGATAGAAGGAATAGAGACTAAGCAAAGAGAGATGTAGCCAATTGCTTATGTTCTTTGTTTTAATTCAAGGTAAACTGATGTGTTGTGTTGACAGGACAACCTGCTTGGATTCTGCTGTCCTCCACAGGGATTTGGATCTGGGGGGTTGGCACCGTCCTCTCTCCTGTCTCACAACAGCTCAACACTTGACCCCTTGTTTTCTCAATTGCTGTCAGTCAACGTCAAAGCCCCTTTTCAGTGTCAGATATGTTCTGACAGCTGTAGCACAGCCAGCTTTGAGGTGTGCCGGGCGCTTTAACCTCACTATGCTGCCACATCTCTTCCTTTAATGGCTCAGGGGGGCAGGAAACAGTTTGATAAATCTGGTCCAGCTTTGTTCCAGCCTGTGTAATTATCTTCCGATTAGATTAATTCAGTTAGGCCTCAGTCACATTTACAATACTAACAGCATTCCTCTGAGGCGACCACTCTGTCATGTTAACCATTACACAATTATGTCTGTAAGTGATAATAACTGCTGTTATTATCAACCATGCGACAAGCAAAGACCCATAAATAAACATATGCAACAAAGGCAGACACATTAGAATGAAATAAACAAGCAGATACTGCATAATGGAGAGGATAGGATAGAAAAGGAGAGGAGAGGACAAGAGAGGAGAGGAAACGGGAGGAGAGGAGAGAGGATAGGTAAAGAGTAGAGAGCAAGGGGAGAGGCTAATAAGAGGATAAACAAGAGGAGGCAAGGAGAGAGGAATGGAGAGAACAGGATATGAGGAGAGAGGAGAGGAAAATCTTCAAGAGGTGAGGACAGGAGACAAGGAGCGATGAAAACAGGGGAGAGATAAAGAGAGGAGATGTGGAGAAAGAGGAACGGAATGAGAGAAGAGGAGGGGAGAGCAGAGGTGGAGACAGACAAGGTTAATTTTGAATTTCAACAAAATAGCTTCAAAGAAGAGAACAGGCAACAGAATAACAAATAGTCAAAAAGACAAACAAAGCAAACAATTAATGTTACCACACATTTACCTCTGAAGGAGTGAGTGATGGAGAAAGATGCTTAAGGAATTTAACGGCACCCAGACAGGGAAAGCAATGAGGCCAAGGTTGGCCTTCTTTTGAAAAACACACACCCTCTCTCAACCTCTCTCTCTGTCTCCGCAGCCCCTCTCCTGGTGGTTGCATATTTTCCCTCTCAACCTCACGTGTTGTGCCTAGGAAAATGCCTCCTGACTGGTGGGCCTAATTACTGGCTCTCCGCTGACCCGCGCCGGGCCGAGGCCTCGTCAAAACACTGATTCAACATGAGCCTTGCACCGGCCAGCACCTCACACTAATGAATACTAATGAATAATTATCACCGGCTTGCTGGCGTGCTGGCCCACATCAGGGACACATGTTAACACACCCACTTGTAGAGCGCTAGTAAAGTAGGCCCTTACCGAGAAAACATGCTACTCTATGGCTATGCAGGAATATGCAACTCTCCCTGAAGGGATGCAGAGGAAGCGCTGAAGCCCTGAAGGTTAAACAAAAGTAACACTGGAGTGTGCTGACCCCTGTGAGGACTGTTATGATTGTCATGACCCGTATAAGGCTGAATGTATATGGGGGCATGTTGTGGCAGTTGATATAGGTTAACCTGCCGCCCAGAGGCTGTGAGCAGCAGCTTGTTTGGTGATATGATGAAACATGTCAGCTCAAGTGTGGTGTCAACGTTCGGAGCAATGTAAAGCTCCTCTGCTTCCTCCAGCTGTACTGTAGGAGAGCTATCCTTCAACATGACTCA
Source organism: Pseudochaenichthys georgianus (assembly GCF_902827115.2). Taxonomy (NCBI): domain Eukaryota; kingdom Metazoa; phylum Chordata; class Actinopteri; order Perciformes; family Channichthyidae; genus Pseudochaenichthys; species Pseudochaenichthys georgianus. The sequence goes on along the minus strand of NC_047523.1, from coordinate 30,276,686 downwards.
GACTGGGAAGGTTATTGGATTTCAACCAGCGACAACGTGGTGAACGTATGACCTCATGTCAACCATCGTCATAAAACATCACAACATCTTGTGGGAATAAAACATGTTTTGACATTTTTTATAGCGATATGAGGATTAGATAATTTGAGCAAATATGGACAGAAATTGTCAATTTTGTATTCCATTGGACAAAGCTGTACGTATTCTGGGTTTTTTCACATTATGACTGAGACTAAACCAAATAAAATTGAAAGCATACATAAGCATGGTAATAATGGTGATTGCACTTAACTCAAGCATTTCCATTTTCATTCTACCTTGACTCTGTTAAAGGTGGGGTAGGTAATTTTGGAGAAACCAGCTCGAGTGCGCTAGAATTTGAAAATACACAGCCGGAAGAAATCTACTACTTCCTTACAGAGCCCCTCCTCCAACACACACGAAGGCGCACATGACCAATGAGGGCACGAGATACGTTTGTGCACAGATGGAAGGCTGACAGGCAGGTAGGCCATCCAGTTATTTTAGCCGGGCCGGCTAAAATGATTGGTCGTGCTTTTTACAGTATTACGGCTTCCACAGATGACATTTTTTATGGATTTTTTGTCAAAGCACTTAAGATATTCATTGCTATCGGGATGTTAAGAGCATTCCATGGAATATAACAAAAAGTGTATCTCGAGCCGGTTTCTCAAACTTACCTACCCCACCTTTAAATTTAAGAGGGAAAAGTTGTAGACTTTCTCAGTTAACATTTAATCTAAGAGATGGGAAAAGAACAGTGGCCCTGAAGTGCAAGTCAAAACAGCATTTCAGGAAACACCACAGCATTTCAGAAAACGATACAGCATTTCCGAAAACGCTACAGGATTTCACAAAACACCACAGCATTTCACAAAACACCACAGCGTTTCACAAAACACTACAGCATTTCACAAAACGCTACAGCATTTCACAAAACGCCACAGCATTTCACAAAACGCCACAGCATTTCACAAAACGCCACAGCATTTCACAAAACGCCACAGCATTTCACAAAACGCCACAGCATTTCACAAAACACCACAGCGTTTCACAAAACACCACAGCATTTCAATTTATACGGAAAGGGTATTAGGGAGAACACTTCTTGTTTGTGATTGGACAGAGCCAGCCAGAGAAACACTGTTGTTTTTGCTGCCAGTCAAGAAATTACGCTTCGTTATTGGTCAGCACCTTTATACAGTCTATGGTCACTCAGCACCCGAAAGCGCAACATGTCCCGACTCCCGAAACATCAGCCGTTAGCGGTTAGCACACAGATCTAGCTCCTCATATCTGTTAAGAAACTGGACACAAATTAAACATGAACAAACCACAGACTGTCTATGTCATGGTGAATACAGGCGCTGCTTTATGTATGTCTGTATGCCGTTGTTGTGAGTTTGGACGGAGCAGAGGTTAGTTTATCCTGATCGATCCGATCTCCATTCAGAAAACACGCATTTTAAAAGGTTTTTCGCCTGCCGTCTTGTCTGCAGACTTGTCACAGCATTAATTCATGGTTTTTACTAACTGGTATCAGTATCTTGTTACTTCGGCATCATTTTAAAACGTGTATTACAATTACATCGTGGTAAAATATGTTCAATTTGTTGTAGTCTACCATAGTATTTACATGGATAAAAACCCAAAATATTCTCATCGCTCTAATCGTTCGAGTTTCAGGTTTCACCGTGGCTGTCAGCTGTTTACTCCTGTCATTCAATCAAGACGCGCTGGAGAGGGGGTGGGGCTTAGAAAATGTTTCTTAACCATTTTCACTTAAAGGTGGGGGTAGGTAATTTTCATAGACTGGTAATTTTGAAGAAACCAGCTCGAGTACGCTAGAATTTGAAAATACAAAGCCGGAAAAGGTCCGCCACTTCCTTACAGAGCCCCTCCTCCAACGCACATGACCAATGAGGGCACGAGATAAGTTTGTGCACAGATGGAAGGCTGACAAGAAGGTAGGCCTTCCAGTTACTTTAGCCGGGCCGGCTAAAATGATTGGTCGTGCTTTTTACAGTAGGCTACTACGGCTTCCACAGATGACATTTTGTTATGGATTTGTTGTCAAAGCACTTAAGATATTCATTGCTACCGGGATGTTAAGAGCATTCCATGAAATATAACAAAAAGTGAATCTCGAGCCGGTTTCTTAAACTTACCTGCCCCACCTTTAAGTAAATGCATTTTTTTAAAGGAGGACTTTCACTTCTAACAGGATCCATAATTACGCTGATGCTATTTTTACCAAAGGAAATAATCAGAGTTATGTTAAAGTTATGTATCAGTTTAATGATCATATCAACATAAAGGTACATCTTCCACAATGACAACACATTTTATTGTTGTCAGAGCTGCAGCAAATCACTGTACTAGGTATAGGTTCAAACCGGTAACTGAAATGTTTTGATAAGTAATTGTGAGCAGACATTTTATCTATATATAAACTGCTTTTACTAAATTACTGATTTCATGGTGTTATTCATACATTTTAAACAATATTCACATTCTGTATTCACATGAGTTTGCTACTCAGGATAACATTTACAATCAATTTACATCAGCAAGATGTATATGCCCAACATTTAGGACTAACAGACGAGTGAAGTATAGTTTATGCTCCATTACAACCCTCATGGTTACTCATTGACATAGAAGCAATATTTCTATCTGGCAGATCTTTTTTTATAATTACATCCAAGCTACCTAATACTGAGTAGAGTGAGTGTGTGTTCTTATGTGTTTCAGTGTGTGTGCGTGCATATGCATGAGTGTGCACATGCTGGTTTTCCCCCTTGTGAGGAAATGTAAAACTTCATGGTGTGTTATTTTTCTCCCCACCGTTTGTTCTTTTGATCTGTGTGTACATTATCTCCAGCTCTTTGAATTTCAATTTCACTGTCATGTAAGCTCTTTTCATCACAGCCGACGGTTGCAGCTCTAATAATATTCAACTTTTAGGTCACAGTGGAATGCTAATTAGATTGCTATTTTAATTAATATGTCCCTACAGGTTTCTATATCAAATCAGTTTTAACACTGTATTGTGCACTTTGAGCCAATAAATTACAATGAAACCCCAAAATAAAACCACTTCAAAAAAGGAGGATTTTAAGGTGCACGGTAGCTGCGCTCGTTTGATCTGTGTTTACATAAATTGCTTATTGTTGCTTAATAAACTGCATAATTTTACCCACAATTGGGTACGTTTGAAACTGTTTCAATAAGCCATAATGGATGTTTCTATTTCATACTAATACATCCATACATGAACCTGCTCACAAGATAAAAGCCTCAGCTTAGCTGCTTATTTTCAAGGGCAGCACAGTGTTAAATGTGCTTTTAACACAAGGAGATATGTGTAGGAGCTGTAATATGACATACAGTACTCTGTGTGTGAGTGTGTGCTGCGAGTGGCATTTAAGGACTTAAAAGTGCTTCACTTTCCATCAGAGTGTCATTTGTCTGTCAGCATTTCTGTATCTGCGTGTGTGTGTGTGTGTGTGTGTGTGTGTGTGTGTGTGTGTGTGTGTGTGTGTGTGTGTGTGTGTGTGTGTGTGTGTGTGTGTGTGTGTGTGTGTGTGTGTGTGTGTGTGTGTGTGTGTGTGTGTGTGTGTGTGTGTGTGTGTGTGTGTGTGTGTGTGTGTGTGTGTGTGTGTGTCACCCTGTATCCTCGAGTGGTTGTTTTGTCCTGCAGCTGAGGGTGTCCCATTCATCATGTTGAGAGGGAACCGAGAGGCCTGGGATATGAGCACCGCTGTATTCCTCTCATAATCAAAGGTCAAACTGGGGCTCAGTGTTCAAATTGCTTCACTGCAGAGCAGACACACACACAGACACACACATACAAATTAGAAGTCATGCCGAAATTAAGCCATGCCAAACAGATTGCAATCTAAACCTGCTTTAGTGTAGTCTTGAATGACGTTTCTCATCACAATGTGCTGTAAACAAAAAAGCAAACACAACATTTTTCAGTAACCTCTGAATATATTCTTTATTTTTCATTCGCCATCCTAATGTGTTTTCTTAACATTTAATGAAAAGGATGATTAAAGTTTTTGTCCAATGTTGACCTCAATTATGCTTTTACTATGTCTCTTTATGGACGGCTTTTAAAGCCCACTACTCTCTGCACAATCTCCTTAAGAGCAGCACAGCCCTGCTTTTGCACACTAACACAAATTGATATTCATGGCCAGGGAGGGGGGGAGAAACTATTTGGATGTTTATTATACTTTAAAATGAAGTGATCCGCATTTCACTGCCTGCGAGGTAATTAATGTGGGGAAATCTTGAATTAAAGATGTAAATCCTGACACTTTGGCAGGGGGGCCGGTAAGGGACAGTGGTCTCCAAGGTCTAGATTATTCTTAGCGTATACCAATTAACACCATGTATCTTCTTTTATGTTCACTTCAATTAAGAGCCTTTACAATTTTTAAGTTCTTTTCTTCTCAGTAGTTAGAGAATGTCAGAGAGACTGATCAAAGGCATTAGCTGCCGTCCGCGCACCATAGGTAATGCTGCTTTGCATAAAGAAATCTGCATATTGCTAAGAAGGTTTTCATTTCATTTTGCATGAATTACAGAGGTAGAGATGCAGCAGCAGATCGAGAGGTGCACAAACACACCAGACAAAGCATTCAGCACTCAAATCATCAAGCTTCTTTAAATCTTTGTTATATTATTTAATCATCATGGTGACAATATCGATATAAAACAGGCCAACACCAGTTGAATGAATTAATCATATTTTTGTTTTTGCAGCTGTTGGGACTTGAGTAATGCAATGCTTCTCTTACAAGCTGCCTCTCATTATTAAGAGTGTTACGTTAAATAGTGTGCGCTCCAAAGTTAGCACCCAATAACTCCGGCTCCTGAAGTAATCACACCTTGATCGATGTAGGTGATTTTGGTACAACTGTCTCACAAAGCTTTGCTTGTTTTCTACATCACCATCTTTTAATAGGCTTGCAAATCAGCCAGCACTAATAGCTTTCTCCTCCACTCCACTGCTCTACTCATTTGTCTTTCAGCTCCTTATTTCCTCCTTTCTTTGTATTACCTAGTGCTCAGCCTCGGGACCTTCTGCCTTCAGTTGAGGGTCAAATGAGAAATCACATAACACACCCAGGAGCCTGTAACGTCTCATTTAAAATAATACAAAATGACGTATTCCACGTGTCTGTGTAAGTCCTTTTGTAGATTTGAATAGATGTGTGTACTATTTGTTGGTAGAATTGTCTACCTCTATAATGCCAACTATGACGGATGCAAGACAAACAAACAACCTGTTCAGTTGTGATAATCACTGCTACTTAATTCCATTACACTGTCAGCTACCAATAAATCAATTGGCAAATGAACTGACCGGCAATGAGCAATAGCTATCCCGTGTGTCTGTATTATTCTATTGATGTTCCACCAACGGCCGTCCTGGAGATATTGAATGCTCTTTAAGCGAAGTGCTGACATCATAATAAAGGCCACCGCCAACTGACCGGCTGTGCGGTTTGGGAGCTTCAGGCTAAGGAGACGGACGGCCTCAGAAGAAGAAGAAGAAGAAGAAGAAGAAGAAGAAGAAGAAGAAGAAGAAGAAGAAGAAGAAGAAGAAGAAGAAGAAGAAGAAGAAGAAGAAGAAGAAGAAGAAGAAGAAGAAGAAGAAGAAGAAGAAGAAGAAGAAGAAGAAGAAGAAGAAGAAGAAGAAGAAGAAGAAGAAGAAGAAGAAGAAGAAGAAGAAGAAGAAGAAGAAGAAGAAGAAGAAGAAGAAGAAGAAGAAGAAGAAGAAGAAGAAGAAGAAGGTCAATCTTCAAAGTCAATACTGCAACCAAGTGCTCTATGTGGTCGCATTTACTGCACATAATAAACTACAAATAGCCTCTCACACAGCCGATGCACTCATATAAAAGAAAGGCATGGAAATAGGGCTGTAGTCAGAATAATGAATGAATAATGATAAATAATCTGTTCAGTGGTTTCTTTTGACACTAATAGCACCCTTGACTTGTTTTGAAAACTGTCATTTTAACTGAAGTCTTTTCTGACCAAAAAAGAAAAATCAAGATTTGTGGAATATATATTCAAATTGACATTACATAGAGTTTATTTTTAAATCTACTCACATGCACTTTCACCTCAGTGAGTGTGCATCTGTACCTGACTTTTGTGATGACAGTATATTTAATCCATTGTTCGTGACTTCATAAAAAAAATGAAGGCTTCGCAAATTCAAACATCAAAACATTAAGTTGGCTGCTATGTCTGTGTAGCTGTGTCTTTTCATAACCCAAGTGTCTCGAAGCATTATTAACAAAAATCTTTTGCTCAGCCTTGCATTTCCAGGGCCAATAACAGCAGCCTGGAGAGCCACTGGTACAGAATCAGAGCTCACGCAGCACAGACAGCCATCTAGTGTTGAAAAGGAGCCGATACATGAACCCAGTGCAGGGGGAAGGCACTTCCTTGTAGCATATACACTGTGTTTATAGCTTCATTTGCTTTTAAGGGCCACAAATGAGGGATTTTAGTTGGACCGACTAAAGAGAAAAATATGACAATAAACAAACAAAGCCTGGACTAAGCACCACGTTATTTGTTGTGTGTCATCATTACACCCACAAATTGGAAGAAAAACGCTTTTGCAGTCTGCATCCAGGCACAGAAGCTACGCTAATGGTCAGAACTTGTCTTTTTCAGCCCACACAGAACACAGCGCTCCGTGGTTTAGCCTAATAGCTAGCCTGCTGCGAGAGCTTAACCTCTCCCAGGGATACTACTGAAATAACAAGGCATCGGCTCCTGGTGTCCACCTCCTTTGCGAGAATCCATTGTTTGCATAACCATGTGCCCTTATTGCATTACAACCGCAAAAAAAAAAATGTTGTTTTTGTTAATATATGCAACCCAAATAAACAAATATAGTAAACAAATGTGTGCTATTGTGTGCATATTGGGAGCATGAATATGTATTTGCTGAGCGTTCAAACAAAGACACAAAGGGAGGCCCAACCTGTTGTCGGCTCAGCCCCTTTTTTCCCTGCTGTGAAAACCCTGCTCCCTTAATAATCACGCATCATTATGACAATAGATGTTAGGCAAAACACATAAGCCACGCTGAAATCACACAAGGAGACAGAAGCACGAACACATAAATACTGTACACCATGCATATCATCACAGCCTCTTGGATTCCTTCACCTCGTGTGTGAAAATCTAATTCCACCCCGTTTGAGATCTAAAAACGATCTGACACGTTTGTACAGTTTATCCCCTCATACTCCCTGCTGCTGTAAAGGTCTCGGCCTCTGTATTCCAGCACTGCTCCCACAGACTTATCATCTAATTGCTTTTCATTGATCCTGTCCGATCAGGTGCTTAATGTTCATCCTTTCTCCGGCTCTGTCTCCCGAGCACTTCTGCCAGTCCTAATCTGAAAAGTATGCGTCCGTTTTCGTTGCTTAAAAAACGGGAAGGCAAAAAAAAAACAGCAGAGGATTGTTTTCATACTGTGTAAAAAGAGTGTTTATGTTCTCACATGTGCACTTGCATGAAACAAGATATCTCCTGGCGTGTTGTCAGTTCCCAGGCACACCAGATTTTAGTGTTTCATTTTTTTTTGACTACATTGTGGACGAGTTTAAACATCCTGTAGGGTGAACCAGATCAAGGGGTTGGGACAGAAACCACAAAGCTCCTCCTGAAGATGAAATGATGTTAGCATCAGAACTGAAGGCCAATGTGTGTTGGCAGGCGCTGAGCTGGACTTCTGAGGGATATTACAGTTTGTATCATGACTATCAATGGACAGCACATAACTTAGGCTTTTGCTTTTCTTACCCTGAACCTGGACTGCAGCCACATGCCTACACACACACACACACACACACACACACAATTCATCCGTCTCCAAGGAGCTGTATCACAGCGTCGGTTTAATATGCAGACCAGTTCTTGGTGGTATCAGATCAATGCAGTTTCATATCAGACACAGCCACTGAGACAGACAGAAAAGCCCATCCCTGGCGCACATTAAGAGAACACTTTCCTTCCCCTCCAGATCACAGTTATTCCTTTTTTGATGGAGCAACACTGTCTTGTGACGCTCATTAAAAATATTAACGTGGAGAGTTTTTCTTTTTTTTCCTCCTCCAAATTGTAAGAATGGGTTACTTTGAAAGTAATGGGCTAATTACAATATCATTATCATACAAACCTTTATCTGAAAAGATGTGAAATTATCTTTAAAGTACAAACGACACGTGCTGTTAATACTTTAAAGTACACAAATGGGACACTATGGTACAAAATAGTGAGACACAAATGACTATAGAAATCAATGATTCCATAACATATCATTATGGTGTGTTTTACATTACAAGTCAATCATGTTACAACCGTACAATGTGGTCGAAAAACAGCCCACCCACATCCTAGTGTACCTTGTCGTGCAGCAAAGAAAATTTTTACACTACACATTTGACATATACACTTTGTATATGCTCTAATTCATTTATATACGGTGTGAGGAGATCATCAGTGCTGTATTCGACTCCCTTCTAGCCTTCCCTGCCTTTTCCCGTACATTATTCAGTCTTCTCCTGAAGTAACAGCCGCACGCTATATGCAGGCAAGCCGACCACTAACACGCCACACTAATGTGATGTAAAAATGAATGATGAAATTCAAGGAGGCCAAATGAAAGAGAAACCAATGCGTGTTTGTGTGTGTGTGTGTGTGTGTGTGTGTGTGTGTGTGTGTGTGTGTGTGTGTGTGTGTGTGTGTGTGTGTGTGTGTGTGTGTGTGTGTGTGTGTGTGTGTGTGTGTGTGTGTGTGTGTGTGTGTGTGTGTGTGTGTGTGTGTGTGTGTGTGTGTGTGTGTGTGTGTGTGTGTGTGTGTGTGTGTGTGTGTGTGTGTGTGTGTGTGTGTGCAGATTCTGGCCCTGGTGTGTGCGTGTTCAAAGGTGAGGCCTTGGGTGATGAAGAATAGGATTCCCTTACCTCCTATAAGTACAGAGGAGGATAAAAGCCAGCTGTAATGACCTTGGTATAATGAAGGCCTTGCTGATTTCCATGATTTTCTTGCTTTCATGCCACAAATCTGCTATTCCATAGGAGGGGCAAGAAGGAAAGAGAGGGAGCTTTGTCTGGCCAAACATCAGCAGCCAATAACATTTGCCCACAATCGAACACAAACTCTTGTTCCCATGTTCAAATCATTATGTAAATGATTATTATCTCGAGGCAAATTAATAGATGAAACACATTTCTCTTAATGGGCTGGTCCTATTTTTTTTGGTGACCAATTTACGTGCAATTTCCTCAATTTGTGAGGTTATTTAGAGAGTGATGTAATGCTTGTTTCTTTTTTATCTTGAAAGCAAAGGCAGCATGTTGTCTAGGGCTGCTCAGTGCAGCTAATATGGCACAGCGAATTGAAAGGCTTCAAAAGAGCCTTTCCACTTGGAGCTGATGTAGTGCTGTGGCCGACCTCCAAATGTGATTAGACTGCAGTAAACACAACAATAGCAAACAATAAACAACTGGTAATTGGTGTGATCCTCTGTTCCAACTAAATCTTTCTTGATTTGCTATGAATTATGAGCGTTAATGTTTCTGCGCGACATGCATCTCTGAGGATATCAAAAAGATCCCGCTCTGTCTTGATGGGCCTGTCTCATTAAAGGAGGAATAGAGGCCAATGTTAGGAAGTGGTGTACGTTACATTCATCAAAAAATAACGGGCATGAACTCACCTCTAATTCATACTGTCTCTGTGGCTGATATAAGATGATTATGCTCAAATGAATATTGTTTATGTGGGGAACGAGAGAGATTAGAAGGTGTAGCCCTGGAGCATCTCAGGTGAAGTGTGCCCTCTACAGGCAGATGTTATACATCCTCGTAAGTCTACCGTATGTGTATCAATGCTTGTTAAATGTAGAAGATTCTGGAAAGTTTCTTGAAAAACAATAATCACAACATGTGTGTGTCTGTCATATATCCGTGCACATAAAGGCAGCTGCTCGCAACCAGGTTTCCTTCTTAATCTCTCCAACTCCATACATGCCACCTCTTTCATTAATATGTGATGAGAGAGAAAATCTCCAAAGACCCCAATAGGCAGAGGCATTGTTTCTCTTTTAAAGTCATCTCAGATGGAAGGAGCAAACTTCAGAGCATTAGTGAAGTGTCTAATGAAAGAAGTCTCCTCCTCTGCGGCTCCATTTCGCACAGAGTATTAGGAATCTAAATGTTGACTGAAGACGGTTTGATTCTCTGTCTGTGATATTCTTAAGGAATAAAAACAGTGTAGCGTGTTTACAGTGTAGCCTTGAAAGAGCGATGAGAAGGCTCATCACTACCCGATGCCATTTTGGGAGGCGGAAACTAAGGTTCATACCACGGTTCATTTGAAAGCCATATCAAACAGAGAATGTTTAAGTCCAAGATTAAAGTGAATTCTGGTAAAAAAATATCACTAAACCAGCTACATCTTTGTACAATTGTTACTTTATGCAAGCAGTTATTTCAACATTGTCTGGCTATTATTGGAAATCAGACAGACAGAGAAATATCTACATATCCATCCTGCTTCTTAACTTTAGAGTAGTGCCGACTGACTTTGAGATGAAAGGGACATAAAACGAATGTGATATTTTAGACCATTGTGGTGGCTCAGGTGTATAACACGCAACTGATTTTCAGCTTACTAACAACAAGCAGAAATAATGTTCAAAATATTCTTGTAAGGGCTAGGGGAAGATTGAAATCATGTAAATGAAAATGTGTTTTTATTTCAGTTTTACATAGTGTATTTTTTATCCCCAATTTACAATAGAAAATAATAATGCATTTTACTAATTATGAAGACAGACAGTACATGTACTGTATTTTAAAATGGTTTCTTTATCTAAAAAGTTTCTATTTCCATCTTGTAAGATGTACTAAAAATCATGCTAAAAAATAGTAATTAAAAAAAAAACGTTTTAACTTTCTGTTGGTAAAATGTAATGGAAATGTCTAAAAGAGGTGTATATGTCAATAAGATTTCCAAAATGCTATCAGGATGTTTTATGTTTAAGAGATTTCATAGCAAAATACAATTTGTAAAAATTCAAAAGTGTTCTGCTCGTTGACAGCACGTTATTAGAATAATTTAAATACATAACAAATATTTCCAGGCCATTATACTGGATCTTGTCGGTTGGGTGTCTCTCGCAGTGTTTGTTTTGTTTTTTATTCAAAAGGAGCTACAGAGAGAACTGCACAGTCTGGATAAGAGAAGGAGACGACTGAGAAAGATGGAAACAAACATGCCGCTCTAAATGCTCGCCGATGACTGTTAGCTGTTCTAAAGAGGTAAAGTACATCTCTACACAAACATAACTTTAATATACTTTCACAGTCTCTTCAGATACTATAAAGTCCAATGCATATAATCTTAAAAAGAGCATTAAATGTAATTTGCTGATGAAGGTTTCACTATTTTCAGCGGAAAACTTTTCTCTTCAAATCAAGTGGAAAGATCTTTCTCTGAATGTTGTACAATGCTTATCTCATCTAGAATAAAATGATCAAAAAGTATTTTTTTTCCACGCTAAAATACATTCCAAGCCTTTTTCCAAACACCACTAACTGCTTAGCATCAGATATATAATCAATACAAAGATATGGATCATGTTCATGTGTTCAAACTATATAAATTATTGTAAATAGTTGGAATAGATATTGAATTCATTTGTTTGCATTTTTAACTGTGGTTTGTCTCATCTTTGGATTTCACAATAATTGTACTTAACTGCAGAGTAACGGTTGAAAGAACAAACATATGGCACTGTGAGATCTCTATGTCGATGTAAGCAGGATATTTAATTAGAATAGTAGCTATGAAAACCAAAACTACAGACGGGTTATTTATAACTTGAAGGTTAGAAGCGACAAGAATCCACAGGATCACTTGAAGATATAAGGCTTGGATCGGATTCAAAGGATCAGCAACCTTGATGACAGCCATCTGACGTTTTGTTTAAATGTTACAATCTAACATGAAATGATGTAGTATTCTAAGGTCATATTTAAACCATGTATCTGTTAAAATAAATAAAATTCGAAAGCTGGAAAATGCCAAAAGCTATAGAGTAGTATCGTTGCCTTTTTAAAGAATATTGATGCACTTTCAGCCAATCTGAAATCTGATCATTTTTTTAAGAAACAAAGAGGTCATAGAAACTTAACTCAACATTTAAACTTATATGACGTAAAACAAACAAACTAATAACAAAAAAAAACATGGGCTGTTGCCTATCTATGTGCATAGAGTAAAACATGATCCAAATAACTCTCTCTGGAACATAGATACAACACAACACTTTCTGCTTTATTCACTCTCCTTATTAGAGCAGATTGCTTATCGCCTACTTCACAAAGCGCCCATATAGCATAGCTGACAGCATTTAGGGAGAGCTGCACACATGAACTTCTCGCTAACACTTTCCTACACTAACCAGCTGTCCCCCTGTGGTTTCAGCTTCGGCCAAACCTTTGAAATGTCCTTCAAGGCGTAAAAGAACAACATGCACACTGCTTTGGGTAAAATCCTATTTGTACACTTTAATTACACTTTGAAAAGTTGCAAGGTTTAAAGTTTCAAGACCTTCACTTTTTCTCTTCTCATTTCTGATATTGATTAGGCTCCAAAACATATGTTGGGCCCGCTGTTAGAAAGAACAAAGAGGGTTCTCATAACGTGCTGCACCTCAGACAGCTCTGAATGTTTCAGACATGATTTGCTGGTGTTATCAAGGGAAGCAATAAGGAGAATTCAGTCAATACTTTTCACAACCATGCAACCAACATTAATTTGCTCTTTACAAAAAGCTAAAGGCACTTTGAATGTAGTCATTAATAAGATTTCAGGTGTCCCAAATGCCTTTTATTTTAAAAACACAGAGACATATCCTTATAAATAAGTCCATATCAGTCAATGCCTTGTATTTCATGGTAGATCAACATAAAACTCTGTGATGGTCTTAATCAAGGATCAACTTTTCAACTTTGCATGTCAGTAATGATAGAATAGAAGCATTAGCATTAAATAATGACATAATAGATGAAACACAAAAGCACTTAATTGAAAAAAAGATAAATGTTTTGTTTAAAGCTATAATGTATCATTGCAAAAAGGGAAAGATTAGTCTAGACCAAAATTGTTAAGGATAATTACCCAGGCAGGCTGTATTCACAGAGACAGTGCAATCAAGTTGTTGTTTTTGGTTGCAATGTAAGTGAAAATAATTCCGAAGGGAAATTGTTACTCTAGCATTGATGCCTGATTGTCCTGTTATCATGAAATCTCTTTCAGTCGTTTTCATGCTACACGTAAGCCACTCATGTGCGTCCAAAATGGATTTCTTCATGAAAACATATTTAATTAATGTGGGTGGTTGGATTTGAGATACAGATTTGGAATGTATAAAAAAAGAGTACACTTTATTTTAGGCCCTGTTTGTCAAATATAGTGCCCGTTATTTAAACTGACCTCTTGATATCCCGTATCCACTGTGTTGATACTTTCTACGATGAGGACACATCGAGGGAGCCACGCTGTCTGGGACTCTTCACACCAGGAGCTCATCTGCTCCAATGAGTAAAGACTCTGAGGAGAGAAAATAAGGGGAATCAGGCAAAGGTGTATCATTGTTATTCCTGCAAGAGAATCAGGAACTAGTTTAAAAAAGCTTAACACACAGAGCTGGTTTCCTGATAATAACTCCTGTGATGATGACCAATTCAAATCTAGATTTTTCATTGCAGAAACAAACAATTATAAATTGATTTTAAAAAATTGATCAGGTATTTATAAATGTGATGAACACAAGGCATTGATATAATTATGTTAAACAAGATACGTATGTTTTAACTTACAAATCCCACAACCTACTTTTGATATCAGTGTTTTATGTGAATTTTCGCATAAATAAAAACAGGTATCTTTCAGGAAGTGATTTTGGAGGGGAAAGTAAAGAAAAACAATTTTTTTTTAAAAACATTGGCTTCTATTTGTATAACATAAACCAACAGAAAGACACAAAGAGAGTGAGAATATGAGTTACTTATATACAAACAACAAATGTCTTACTGATAATACTTACTTATTGTTGTACGGTCGATTTCGGGTGCAGGACTTACATTTAGTAGGCCCGTTTTGAACCAAAATAAGGTCACTTTTCCTTGAGCAGACACTTTGAATACCTATGTAGGCCTACTGTGGCAGTTGAAATCATGCTTGAGAGGATAATTATATTTGAACCCAACACACCGCTCAAAGAAGCCGAATAATTACAGGTGGGGGGTAAAAGTACACTTTCCTGTTGGGGTCTGGATGAACTCTCACCCCGAGGAAGATCTCGCGTTAACTCTTGGTGGTTACCAGGGGAACGAGAGTTTGAGAAGTAGCGCTGATTTTGCTCAGCGAAATGAACACCGGAGATACAGTGCTGCGTTTATAATCGGCAGGCAAACAGACATATGTGTTGCAGCTTTGCACATGAAGGAAGTAATGTAGATCCACATCAACGCATTTTACGTGACCGTGCATTCATTCTAAGGTTGGTACCGTATTTAGCCCTCTAACGTTAGCTTGCTAAAGCTATAGTAGCTAACAAACTGTTGTTGTTGCCCGTTTCTCTTATACTAGCTTATAACACACACTTACTTACTCTTATGACCATGGCAATTCAGTAAATAGTCTAGCAGCCTCAAGTAACGCTAGCTAAGTAAACACTTGCTTTAAGCAGCTGTATTTCCTGAGTTAAAAATAACAGCTAATGTTATCAGGGTCAATATGGGCTGACGTTCCCTTTTGCCTGTGGGCTAAAAAACATTGATGGTTCGCGCTAAAATTCAATAATGTTAGTGAGTGTTGTGTTATGTACTCAAAGTAAAGGACAGCTCACAGCAAGTGTTACTTTGTATCACACTGCAATGCATTACTAATGCCTTGGTTATACAGTGTCACCATGTCAGTTGAAGTGGTGCTGTAAATACAGAGGGGCAGAGGTTGAGTAAAGTATAAATACCAGTACACTCGTTACAAGTAGAAGTTCTGCATTCAAAATGTTACTCAAGTAAAAGTAGGAAAGTATTAGCATCAAAATATACTTTAATTACCAAAATTAAAACGAATCTTTATGCAGATTTGCCCAATTCTGAATAATTGATATCATGTTTTGATCATAATTATTGATGCATTAATCTGTTACTTACCAAAGCTGGCTAATGTGCAGCTCATTTTAATTACTTTGTAAGTACAGTACTTGATTACATATACTGTTACTTTACAGCACTGCAGAGGGGTGTGTTGTGATGATCATGTTGATTCTTTTTTTTCACACAGGAACGTGTGTGTGGAAATAAGTAATATCCGGCAAAATGCCGTCCCCACAAGTCCTCCAGCCTGTTCTTAAGATGAAGGTGGATGAGCTTTTCCTCAACTGGCTGAGTGATGATGCAACACAGTCACTACTCAAAGATTATCTCGACCTAATCAAAAGTGGACAATACATCGACTTGAGCAGTGGAGATGCCCAGGAGAAGAAGGCATTGTCCTTCAATGAGAACAACAACGTGGCATCCCAAAGGAACCTTGCAGAGAAGAAGCCTGCTCCCCTTGGTACTCCCTCCAGCCCCCCGTCTGCCAGCACACTTCCTTCTGGCAGTAACAGTAGTACCAGAGTGACCGGACCCAATGGCCGAGTACTACGGAGGTCTGTCAGCACAAAAAAGGCAAGTTATAAACTGAAACACACAACAAAAAAGAGTTGAACAACATTTCAATAGTTGCCATTATATAATTGATGCGGCTGCAATGCAAACATTTCCCAAATTGGGATCAATAAAGTACTTCTTCTTATCTTATCTACATATCTGTAATCATGCAACGCATTATTCAAAATTCAAACCTCCTATTTAACTGTTATGAAACAGTTTTTCAGGTTCAAGTGAGTTTGAGATGAACTTACGACATCATGCCACAGGGCTTTCTTCTAAGGTTGCTTTCAATACATAAATAAAAGAAGGTGTGTCCTGCAGTTTCAGTGTTGTTTCTGGAGCCGCCTGATATTAATCCATCAGAGCTGCATTATGCATGCCCATAAATAAACACATTTATATGCTTCTTGCTTCAGAGTCCAGGTATGCATGATGTCACATTGTTGATACAGCTTTCTGGTATATTTGAATACAATCGAGGCAACATTAAGTTATTAGCAACACCTGTGCTTTTCCCATTATGACCGGACACAATTATGCTGTCAAATGGCCTTAATTGCAACTGCTCAGATTATACTTTCATGACTTTGCTTACAAGTGCACCTGTGGCATAGCCAAGTGTAAATAGACTGAGTTTATGGTTGATATATTTTTTTTGTGAATAGCATCTTCCATGTTTTAGCAAGAAACAATTGCTGTCTCCTGCAGTGTCTTTCTTCCGTAATCGGACATGTTTCCAACCCTTCAATCAGGCTTTAACTAATGAATTTATTCCATCTGGACCTTTTATACATTATCATTTCTAGTTTCTCAAACTTGGCCCTAATGTGTACTCCCAGGCTGACCACAAGAGGCTGCTGAGCATCCTATGGGATCAAAGGGATGTAAAGGCTGTCCACTCGGAACTATCATAGTGGAGCCTCCGTGTCTGAGGGTATATGTTTTGATTATTAGTCAAATACTTTCCAAATGTGCGTGCCTCGCCCACGAATTAGTATGGTATGAGAGGTGGGAGTGTCTGCACCCAGCCTATCCCTGGCACTCTGCTAACTACTTTCAGCCTGCGGGTTGCAGATCTTATTATGTCCCCAGAGGTATATGGGATATTTGCTTTTGCTGCTTCAATTTTAGAAGAAATCAAGCCACACAAAGCATTTGAAAGGCTGGAAATGGTTTGTAAGTCTGTTCAAGGACAACATGAGAGGTTGTGAGCATAGCGAGTGTGGTGACAGCCAAACAGCAGGAGGCACTTGCTCTTAGAGACTTTGCCTCGTACATGCTGTTGACATGCTAAAGACAGGCATGAGGAGGCGTTAAAGTGATCACTGGTGATACATCTGCTCTTTCTCTGACTAAAACACCAGGGCTTGACAGATGACATACTGCTAAACTCAGACCCCATTCACACGGGAGCGCAAACACAAACGGACCGAATTCGTTATCAAAAAAGTCGTCTGTTCACACGCATTCGGCTCATTTAACGTTTCCGTTCACACGAGACCACTGGAAACGCTGTAGTACATGTGCCGGGCCTGTAAGTGGTGCTGTACTTTTGCCACAAAATACACCAAAAGCAGCGAAGAAGACCCCCGAGCATGGTTGCCATGGTTGCCCTTCTGTTTATTCTCCGCGGTGGATTTAGCAACATGTAGTTCATGTAATTCTCCATGTCCACTTGTTGCTGATGGTTGTGGTAGAGGAGCTGTAGATGTTGCACTAACATCTGTAGCATGGTCAGTAGCAGTAGCAGTAGCTACTGACAGTAGCTACTGACCATGCTACAGCAGTGAGCAGCAGAGGTGGGGCTATGGCTTCATCGTTATCAGGAAATGATCGTATAGGACGTACACACTGAGCCGTTTGGCCCCCCAGAGAGTTCCGTTTGCAGATCTATCCACCTTGGGACCTGTTATCGTTTGCGGGGTCCGTTTCTGCGGTTCCGTTACGGCCTCGTGTGAACGAACGGGCTATACGCGAGAGAAAAGTAGCAGATACAACCCGTTTCGTTCTCGTGTAAACACCGCCTCAGAGTAGAGGACATTGTGTTTTGAAGATGATGATCTTTTGATTATTGTGTAAGGCATACAACTATACCCAACCTGCATGAGTTTACGTTAATGCAAATCAATATATTTTTGACACTATTACAGACAGTAATATTATCAGTGTGATGTGTGTAAAGAATATCAGTGTGATTGACCAGGCGTTGAAAGCTTCAGGTAGACAGCTAATGTCAAAGAATTACGATACGATACGATATTACTTTATTGTCAGATCAAGTCTGAAATTTGACTTGCGTCACAGCAGCTCCATGTCCAACATCAACAGACAAATATGCATACACAAATACATGAAACACAAACATTTAACATAACAGCACAATCAGTGAGAGAAAAACATGCTCAAAGAGCCTTCAGCGTGCATTTGGTCTGGGATTTAGCTCTGTATTTACTGTGAGGACTGACTGATGCACAAAGGAGTGCTTCAGTCTGACTTTATTGAATCGTGGGACCCTGTATCTCCGATGAGATGGTAGCAGTTCATATTCACTGTTCAGAACATGGTTTAGGTCGGAGATGATGTTGTTGGACAGCCTCACTAGGTTGTTATGATAGGCTGAGTCATAGAGTCTCTGACAGGGTTGACCAACAATCTTTGAGCAGATCTTTAACAGGTGGAGCAGTTTTGATTTTAACGCTGCTGACAGACATTTGTACCAGGTAGTAGTGCAGTACTGTAGAATGGACATGATCACAGATGTAAAGAACAACAGAAGAATTTCTCTGCTCGCGCCAAGAAAATAAATTCTTTGTTTTGTCCTTTTGCTCAGATATTCAATGTGGTCCTTCCATGACAGCAGATGGTCAATAATTACACCCAGGTATTTGTATGAAACTCCCTGCTTGATCTCATCTGTATGGATGACAATGGGGACTTTATGGGAGTCAGATGTCATAATTGTCATAAAGCATCACATTTACCCTATCATTTATACAACAATTGAATTGGAAGTAAGGACTTTCAAAAGTCATCATGATACATTTTCCATTTCTTTTCAGGCAAAACGATCTAACTGAAACCCATCAGATAAAAACATCTATTACACTTTTTGATTTCCTGTGAGATATTCTATCTCAAGTCTATGTGAAGACACAAAGAAAGTCTGATGAAGGCCTTTTTGTAACCTCATCATGATTCATCTCTAAGAAAGCCTGAACACAGGAGGAAGAGTTTTGAACCCTTTGTGGGTTTAAGATTTAGTATTTCTCATCGGTTTGTTTTTAATCTTTATTATCAAGATCTTTCTTTCTTTTCATCTTGTCTTATTAATGAGACCTTATGACAGAGCAGTACATGTCTCGTTCTTTCCAGTGACATTTGGCCCCTAATGCCACCCGCTCCCCCCAGATTAGTAAAAAAGCAACTGCTGGACGATTTGTGCACTCTGCTGTGATGTGTCATGGCATGTGGCCCTGCTGTGTCACTCAATATTAAAGGGATTGTGAAGTTGTATAAAGTATTACTTCTATTTTAAAACAACAAAATGAATGCCTTCATACAGATGCATTCTTTAAAGGATTACACAACAATTCAATTTATGTCACACTGATGCGTCCTGGAGCAGCTGGTCTGACTTTGACATCAGACACCGATATAGATAGCCTTGGTTCCCTTGTGTTGGCGTTATATACCCAGGACTTGGCCAGTGAGATGAGGTGTGGCAGCACATTCATCCTCTCTGTATTTCACCCTGAAACTAGTTCTATTAGATGCCACTCATTCATAGATTGTTTATTAACACCATGTACAGTAAATGGCTCCATATGGAGGCTTGGCCTACAGTTCTGCTCCTGTGTGGCTCTGCTCATCGCCTCAAATGAACTTCAATAGGTCACACCCACCAAAACACTCAATAGTTTTTGTAATATAAATCACAAGTAAAGTGAATTTACTTTTTTCTCTCAGCATTTAAGATCACAGGTTATTTCGCAATATGTATTTTTATAACATGCTTGTTTGGGCCCAGCAACATTGAAGCTATTTGAAGCGGGGGTCTAGGGTCACGTTATGAGTTCCCGGACCTGTCAGAGAGAGCCAGGTGTTAAATTGTTTCCCCACAGGTTCTTTTATTTTGGAGTCTTGGTAACTTGTGAGTTTAAAGTGTACAATTGCAAACCTTGGGTGTCAACATAGAATCAGTTGATCCATGCCCTATGAGAGATAGCAAACATAAATATGAGGGGTCTTCTTCCACATTTGACAAATATTTGATGGGCACGGTCCAGTTGTTTTCCTAAACTTTGAAAACAAAAAGTAGATTTGTATTTGCGTAACCTTTTATCATTAGTCTGACTTGAGCTGTTTGTGCAGCATCATTCCAATATATCTATTCACCCTCATCGTTTGGACCCTTGAAACATAAACACATGTATTTTATAAAATATGGAAAATGCAATCACAGAACTCACAATTCACTTATGGCGCATTTCCACTGCAGGGCCTCGCACGGCTTAGTACGGTATAGTTAGGCCTTGGTAGGCCAGGCTCACTAAATGCTGCGTTTCCATTACAGTTTAGGAACTGGGGTAGTAACTATAGTAACTCAGTGTAGGCAGAGCCGTGACGTAATCTTCAATGCGAAACACAAAACCAACATCAGCCGTTAGCTGTTAGCACTCAAGCTTACAGCTCCTCATATCTGTTCAGAAACTAGACAAAAGTTAAACAAGTACAAACCTCAGACTGCCTGTGTCATGGCGAATACAGTCGCTGGTTTATTTGGGCTGTATAGGCCGTTGTTGTGAGTGTGGACGGTCGGAGCATATACAACGTTAGCTTAGCCGATCTCCATTCAGAAAACACGCATTTTAAAAGGTTTTTTGCCTGCCGTGTCTGCAGACTTGTCAAAGCATTAATTCATGGTTTTTACTAACCGGTATCAGTATGTTGTTACTTCGGCATCATTTTGAAACGTGTATTACAATTAAATCACGGTAAAATATGTTCATTTTGTTGTAGTTGTAGCGCCCTTGCCAGCGATTCTCTCACTAGTTTAGCATATTCAGCCCGGTTGTTGGCCCGGAAAGAACCTGGATTTTGGAGAGCCAGAAAAACTGTGAAACAGTACCCGTTACCGCTGCAGTGGAAATGCGCCATTAGTCTCTAAAGCTTTTGTCTCTAAAACCTAACCCCTAGGAACTTCCAATATTTACATAGTAGTTACTGTAATACTGTTGTGTTTGTGAACAAGGCCCTTTTTACTGTCACTCCAAAAATGTCTAGGTCATTTAAAATGTTGATACCAATATATATCTGTATCCGTATTACCCTGTTCATTGAAATTATAGACACAAAATAAATGCATATTTCCAGTTATACACTAGGTTTTGTAAAAACAAACCCGCAATATTCAAATCCGATTGACATCCGATTTTCTAAGAAATGTGAGTTAGTATTAGTATGTGTAGTTATTATTAATTCAGACCATGTCATTTGGTATAAAGATCAAAATATATGATTTCACTCCAACATACTTCGATAGAAAATTGATACGTAACTATATTTAAAGGTGGGGTAGGTAAGTTTGAGAAACCGGCTCGAGATCGCTAGAATTTGAAAATACACGACCGGAGAAAATCTGCCACTTCCTTACAGAGCCCCTCCTCCAACACACGCGAACGCGCACATGACCAATGAGGGCACGAGATAAGTTTGTGCCCCGATGGAAGGCTGACAGGCAGGTAGGCCATCCAGTTACCGGCTAAAATAATTGGTCGTGCTTTTTACAGTACTACGGCTTCCACAGATGACGTTTTTTTATGGATTTTTTGTCAAAGCACTTAAGATATTCATTGCTATCGGGATGTTAAGAGCATTCCATGGAATATAACAAAAAGTGTATCTCGAGCCGGTTTCTCAAACCTACTTACCCCACCTTTAATATTATGTGGATTTACCCAACAAACCCTGTGATAACCGTCCTACTTTTAATAATTGCTCTTATGCAAGCCAGCTGATCTGCTCACATCATGTTCTACTTGTTGACCTTCCCTGAGCCCACCATGTTGTCAGTCAATTGAGCCTATTTTTGGCACACGTTCACATGTATCACAAATCCCTGTCTCAGACATCCGATTGTGCTGGAGCGTTCTGGATTTCACCGCAGCCTCGGCTCTGTACCTGGCTGGGAACCAGTTGTGACTCAGTGTCATGAAAACATATGAGTCACCTCCGTGTGAAGGCAGATACTCAAACCAACTGAACTTAATATTTGTGGATCACTGTGTATGCTTGTATTGACGGCTTGGGAAAGCCCTGGGACCGTTTGATTGGTTTGCCCCACCCTCCTGTAATATGTCTCTCCGGTTTGCTATCTGCAATACATGTTATATCTTGAATATCAAAGATTTAAAACAACTATGCTGAATGCCATTCTAATTGAAGCTCTACTAAAATACAACATGTGCCTACTAGTCACCTGACTGCTGGGAGTTTCAACATCTAGACCTGCCAGTAGTCGCTAACTGCAGACAGTGTGTTTCATAATCTCATGTGTTCTGTGATAAAGAGACAACGATTGGACACGTTTCTGTACAAATCAGATTAAATAGTTTACAGACTAGACATGTTGTGGAGTCAGTCTGAGTTCTCGTGTTTTTCTGTTTGTCACAGTGACCCATTAGAGCGAGGACATGGTACTTTAGCAGCATTAAAACAGCCTTAAGTCGACTGGTAGCTTCCTCTGAGGCTAACGTTTTTTGGACACGCTTTCTGTGTAGGCCCTACAATGATTTGGTTAGGGAAGATGCTTGCTGGAGCTTATTAGCATTCTGCTTATTGAAAAGCCACATTATACCATACCGAAGAAAGCTTATATTCAGAACATGTGTGTGTTATTGTGTGTGTGTTGTTGACTCCGTTCACAGTGCTACTGAAAGTATGCCTTGTGATTGTAAAACACCAAGGGGGCTGTTGGTTCATATGTAGACCAACACATCATTATCCCCACTTCTTTTACCTTGCTTCAAACGCAAAATTGGACAGGACAGAATTGCATGCGAGTTGACAGTTTCATGTGATTTACTAGGTTTTATTTTGGCCTCTGGGCTCTCTTTTCCATATTTGGTTTGCATTGATGAGCAAGAACAAAAAGCCGCCATCACACAAACAGCTTATCAAGCATGTGCAGTGTCCTGTGTGTGTGGACGATAACAGGAACTGGGTTTGAGCAGAAACTAGTGGAAAACTGTGGACTTTTTGACCCTGTCATCTAAAAATAATGTGGGTGTGCTTTCACTTTCTTTGTAAAACAACAATAACAATAAAGTTTAGTTACGTAGCCCATTGATGTGCTGTAATTCACATTAACAGCAGTGTACACATGTAGGTGTTGGGCTTTCCCTGTGAACAGTCAGTGCAGTGAAGGCAACCCGAGAGCTGTTAGATCAGCATATTGGAAGGAATTGATGTAATTGCCATCACTCCAGGGCGGCAACCGGAAGCGGATATTTTTGTGAGAAGTAAAGATACACTCTTGTTTTCCAGATCTAGTTTCTTGAATTGCCCAAACAGTGCTTGCTGGTGCTTTTAATAGGCGCAGACTGGGTCGGTCATCATTCTTTGAATTTGACATGTGTCCTCCCCCCCTACATTGCCCATCAACTATAATAAGATGGGGAATGGCTGGCAGCCCAAGCTTGCAAGAAGAAGGCAAAACAAAGACCACCGATTCGATACAGAATACTTGAATATATGTAACTCTTAAAGTTGTTTATGTGTCATCTGGTGACATGACCTCTTGTTATCTATTCCTAAGCAAGCAGTCATACCTTGGATGTGTTGTCGCTTCGCCAAAGTCAAGTTGAGTTTATTTTGTGTGCCTGTTGTTCTGTGATGTATTCTTTCATGCAGATTTAGTGACGGGAGATATAGGCACATAGCATTATCTTCTGTAGGTTTTTATTTTAAAATGTCCCAATTAGTGTCTGTACGGATTGCCCAAAGTAAGGAGGATTCGGTTTGAAGGCCTCGGAGCACAATCAAAGTTTCCCTGCAGTATTTGGTTGTGGTGCGCAGTTATGAGTGGTGACTCGTGAGTCATCCTGGTATTGAAGTGCATCCTTTAATTGGCTTCAGGGGTGCTGCAAGCTGCAACAACAGCTCTGTCTCTTTACATAACCTTCCTTGAGCACAGAGGTATGCAAACTGGAAAGGGCAGATCCAATGCACACACCCCTCCCATCCCACACGTACAGTAAGTGACTCCCACACACAAACACCCTGTCGCTTCTTATCGCCCCACCGGCTTTGAGGCAAGGGCTCCCTGACCCCCGCACAGTGTATGTGTGTGTGCGCGTATGTGCATGTTATGTAGAGGCTGGGACAGAGCGGCAGGCAGAGCTGAGATTGTGCGACCAGATCTGGAATGGGAGAGAGAGTCACAGTAGCAGCTGCTCCCTTGCATTAAGAGGCTCTCGCTCTGACAGAGGACAATCACAGGGACACAGAGGACTTCCACTGCTGCCACGGCCTTTTGCTCACAGAGCTCCCTGAGTGATTTGTACACAGTCAAGAGGATACCGCCGGATTCACTGTTGTGTTTGTGTATGTCTTCCCCATCCTGTCCGGAGCGAGGATGAGGATGAGGGAGCTCTCTCTGCGTCAGGACCCTGACCTGAGGAAGGAGTTGGCCCTGCTGGCACGCGGCTGTGACTTTGTTCTGCCCTCTCGATTCAAGAAGAGGCTCAGAGCCTTCCAACAAGGACAGGCAGGTGTTTGTATGAGTGTGCCCTCGCCCACACAGGCTCCTCTGGCCTATCAGCCAGTGGGCAGGTCTTTAAATGTGGAGTAGAATTTGTGGGTTTGATGTTTTGGTATTCAGCTGGCCTTTGTGGAAATGTGCTATTTAACATGCTGCTGTCATTGTACCTATTCCTCACTGTTGGCTATTATTCTTTGCAAAGTGGAACTATATGTGTTGTTGGAACCAGCAGCACACCTCGGACAAGTGAGGACAAATCATTTGTATCACTTTCTCCAGGCAGCATTATTCAAATAGCTTCCACACACATATGACAATGTGATTTGTATATTTATGATAACTTGTGGGGGGCATTTTAAAAAGTGAATGATGTAAGCTATGGTTATTAGATGATGTTTTCATCTTGTGTGGTATGTTGTGCTCAGCTGCTTTACTCTCCTCTTACAGACCACATCATTGTGAATGTGCAACATGTCATGGGGCTTAGCGGATGTGCTCAAGAGCTCTGCTAGTGGTTAGCATGGAGAGAGAGAGATAGTGGGGACGCTGCTGGGCAGGGCCACGGGAGATGTTTATGTCCTTTTATAGCCATGGCTGATGCCAACACACAGGACAGAGAAGAGGATCAGCCGCATTTATCGTTTATCCGATGGAATTGAGCAGATTGCCTCTGGCAGAACACAGCAAAACTATTTAGATCAGTATTGACATGTATATCATGGAGAACACGGATATGGATAGATTTAGCCCTCTTATGTTCTGCTCTGTAATTCTAAGGCTTTAATGATGGCGTTTTGGGCTTTGTCAATTTCGACCAGAGTTGAGAACAAGTGGTAGAACATGTCAGAGAAAAACAAGATGATAATTGTTGTTGTCTCTTAGCCTGCGTGGGTCTGTCATGTGATAATTAAAGGTCATGGAGGCCAGTTAGCAAATTCCTGACTCATGTAAGGTCTTTGGGTACGAGATGACGAGAGTGAAGCGTTCTCTGCTCAAGCTGTTTTTAGTAAGTGGCTAATATGTGCACATAACACACTTTGGACCAAATGCATCCTGGCTTTTTATAGGTGTACCCTCGCTGATTATTAATGCCCTCTACAGCAATGGGTCCCAACACGGGAGGCAGGGCCCGCAGTGGGGGCCGCCAAACCTACATTTGGAAAATGTATATAAAAATAAACGTTTTAATCTCACAGGTTATGGTATGCAGATAAAACAGCCAACAAGCTAGCGGGCCAATGGCCAAGCATCAGTGATGATAAGAAAACAGAATTTCTCAGTGATATGATTGTTTAAAAAAAAAAATGTGATGATAACCCAGATTTAAAAGACTGCCTTTGAACTTTTTTGTATCAATGGATGTGATCTCTTCACAGTATCTCAGCTGCGTGCAGTTGGTGTAGTAAATCACACTGGTTTGAAACAAAATGATCATCAAATAAAGAGCTTGCATTATGTCATTCCCATTAGACATACAAGCATAGACTGGTTTCCAACATGATTGTACAGCTTAATGGCATATTCTGCTAAAGCCTCACACAGATCTATCATTTGGGTCCCTGGCAGAAGTAGCACACACAGATGGTTCCAAGCTCTGACATATTTGAAGGTTTTAAAGATGTGTTACTGTACCTCTACAGTCCACACACACACACACACACACACACACAAGCACACGCACACACTTATAACATGGCAGCCCTGCTTCTATCTCCAGAGCTGGCATTAAAACCTCTGTTTGCCTTTAATCAAGAACTCTGTGTAAACCCAGCCAAGGTGTACGCATCATGCCATTGCATTGCATCTAGCTATTTATCAGGACTGTCCATTAAAGAAAATAATATGATACTTATTAGACATCCAGTCACTATTTTTAAAGCACATCAGTTCTGAGTAGATTTACACAAATTATAAATTAAATTCAAGCAACTGTCAATAACATGATGAAACATGAGTGACTCAAAAGATGTGGTTGTCTTGTGTTACCTTATTTTGTTTTATAGAGATACCCTTTTGTTCAAAATAATCTATTTTGATGACTAAAATATACTTCTTAATTAAACATTATTGCGATGCCACAGGTGTGATGACCGCTGACTAACGGTCAACTTCAACTAAGACACCAAAACAAAAGATGAATTAGTTGACTCAACTAAGAAGGGTCAGCTTGTGCATATCAAATGAAAATGGACCGGTACATCTGTCAGTAGATTACCACATTTAGATTTTATTTATAGATCAAGTCCTCAGCCGTGTCTAGAATGATGTGGGGGTGTATATAGAGGATTCAAATACCTGACTCTCTTCAATTATTGTCAATCAAGGGCTTTACGCTTCAGTCTATTATCAGTCAAGCCGTTTAACACTTATTAGTGTCACTTCTTAATTTAAAATGTATTATTGAGTTACAATATTTTAAAGGGTTTAGTCTAACAGGCATTTATTACAGATACATGGGTCATTACTATAACCACTAGCTGCTCTTCCCTGATGGGGCTGATGAGAGGTGTGTTAGTGCTGGCAGTGTAAAGGTTTCATCAAGACGAGCCTTAACACATGTTGGAATGCTTGATCTCAGAGCAGTTAGCCTTTGCTAGCATCAGTTGCTAATCGTATTTTTCCCTGTGTGTTTTTCTCAGGCCCAGGTGAGGACGGAGAAGCCCGTCCCCACAGCGCTGAGTGAAAGCATTCCAAAGTTTTACTTCCCAAAGGGACGGCCGCAAGCCAACATCAACATCGACACCCTCATTACCAAAATTGAGAAAACATTTTCCCAATTCCCAAATGAAAGGGCCACCATTGAGGACATGGGGCAGGTCGCCAAGGTGAGAATGTGATGTGAAGCATCGAGGTGAAGCTGCCACCCAGGAAATGATTCCCATTAGTGCCATTTACAAATGTTTGCTGATTTTCAAACCTCTTCCGAAAATATTATCCATGTCTCCTAGAGGAATGTGAGCAATGGCCCTGAGGGGAACCTGAGTGAAGAGATAAATGACAGCTAGGTTTCCTGAGGGTCTTTAAGTGCTGCAACACTACCGCCAGCCCACCCTTCAGAGTCATTGTGCTGTTCTATTCTGCATTAAAATCACATGTGTAAAGGAAATGCAGTGTTTTTCCCATCTCTCCTCTCTATAGCCACTCCACACACTGTATCTGATCTGCTTACTTGTCTCCCCAGGCCTGTGAGTGTCCTTTCTACTGGAAAATGCCATTGTTCTGCTTGGCTGGAGGCGACAGGACCGGCTTCGTGTCCGTTCACAAGTTCGTGGCTATGTGGAGAAAGTAAGACAATGGCTCTTCTTATTCTCACTGGACCACTGGTACTCCCAGCCAAACAGCTCGTACAATCTCCTCGAAACAAAGATGACCGCTCACTGAAATGACAGACGTGGCATGCAGCTCTCTGACATCTACTTTCATTTCTAAACAGATATCATTGATTACAAAGGCCTCGTAAACACTCAGAAGGGAATAGTTGCTGGGCATATACAGTTAAAAAAAAAAAAGGGAAAACATCTATTCAGTGTCTTTCTGTGTGAAATTGTAAAGGGTACCATAGGGCTTTTGTAATGGCGTCTGTGCTCTTAGTTGAATGCTGTTGTGTGCAATAGGCATGCTCTTGTATTAATGCGCGAGCCTAGAGGGCTGATAGACCTGGCCTTTGACTTGAGCTCATGACTGAGCCATTCTTAGATGAGAGGCCACCAGTGGCGTTTTCTCCTGGAGGCCAAGGGAAGCCAGGCTTCCCCTGTTTTTTCGGATTGTAGTTATAATTTTAATAAATAAATACACTTCGTTTAGTTTCGGAAATTCTTTGTTGTGTGTTGCTGCTGGCCCGTCTGTCCCCCATTCTCATTGAGTATTTTACAAAGAGTGAAACAGTGCCCCTCTAGATGTTATGGTGAAACAGTAGATTGCACTCTCTGTTGCGAGAGGAGGCTAGCCGAAATTGGCTTCCCTTGGTGAAAAACAATGGAGGGATTGCCCAATCAGATGAGGCTCACGTCATGCCCCTGCCAACCTGTGATTGGTCAGGGCCATGCCAAGGGAAGCCAGAGGCGGCTGGTTTCCCTTGCCTCACAATCCAATCAAATCGCATCAATTTAGTGGTGCAGTGACGCGTCCTAAAACCCGGAAGTAAGCTGCGCTCGGTTTCCCTCGACAAAAAAGCGATGGGATTTCTCCATAGGATTTTGGAAAATAGCTCGAAATAAGGTCGGTGGAAAACGAAGCTGTTAGATAAATGCACGTTGTGTTCAGTCGGATAATATCCACATGTCTACCCTACTTTTATAATTTTCGAATCATAAATCTAATCGATAAGATAAGAATAATAATTATATCGATAAGAAGATAGATATCGCCACTGCACCACTCTCACCGCCGTTAGAAAGTAGCAAGCAACTGAAGCAAGTGCAATTATGGAGGGTGGCGATTTGGAGTATTTAATCAAAAATAATTGTACTAAACTTCCGCTACAGCAGCAACAACAAATACAATCTGATGACAGGCCGATGCCCAAACTGGAGATGTGTACAGCGAGGAACAAAGGAGCGAATCGGACGTAAAACGTTAAAGGTCTCCTGATTTAGTTTGTGAATGAATGCTTATTAGAGGTTCGGCTGGAGAGTGCGTGCGGACCTGTCGGTTAGATAACAGGCGTGTGTAAGTCCTGCATCTGTATGATACAAATGTGTGTAAAATGATACTGGGTGCTGTAATCACTCATCTGGTTACGTTATTACATTGACCACCACACCCCCGACCCAAAAGAAAGGACGTATTATTGGCTTCCCCTAATTTTTTTTCCTTTTTCCACGCCACGCTACTGGAGGCCACAGGCGTTATTTCCCCCGCAACACTTGACGCTTATAATCACCAGGCAGCGATTCAGAATCCTAATTTCAGAATGTATTATACCTGCGCTCGCACTTTTGGGGGGGAAACATTTCAAACATGTGCTCTTGAAAGAATGATAAAAAAGAATAGAGCGAACATAAGAGTGAAAGAGGGGAGTAGCCTTGCAACCATCTGTTCTCTCTTTTCTCCTCCAGGACTCTGCAGACCTGTCACGACGACGCTACTAAATTTGTGCACCTCTTGGCCAAGCCTTGCTGTAATTACCTGGAACAAGACGACTTTATTCCATTCCTGCAGGTACTGGCGGCAGCTCACCCCAGTGGAGGGCTGGACTTGGCTGTGCTGGGTGGCATAACTGGATTTGCGTGGGTGGTGGGAACTGGACTTCATGTCAGGCCTGTCCTGATGAAGTCGTGCTCTTTCCTGTGGCGGATAACTAATTCAGGGAAGCTACTGTAGGTCAGTGGAGGGGGAGATACTGAAAGAAGACCCCATCAGTGTAGGATTCAAGCTCAGCAGAAAAGAACCAAAGAGGGATGGACATGGTTCTTATTTAAAGGTCCCCTATTATACTGTTTATCATCAATATATTATAGGTCTCAGATATATACACAACATGTCTCTGAAGTGTTTGGCTCCAAATACCAAACAGATCATTGCAGTATTACCCATAATCCCCTCTGTTTCAGCCCTGTTTCAAAAGTGCTGATTCTCTGTCTGTTACTTTAGATGAAAATAAGGAGCCCCTCCCCACGCCCCTCTGAGAGAGATTTGGTTAAAAAGAACACAATGGTGCTCTAGGAGGAGATTCAGGTGATAAGGTGGGCGGGGGGGTGTTACCTTGGTTGGTGATTGGCTAATGGTTACACAAGCCAAGAAATCGTTATGACATCATAAAGTGGCCAAAATCTGATCAGACAGGTTTTTATATAAATGGATCAGGACAAAAAGTGAGAGAATCTTTTACACAGAGGGGACACATGTGACATGTTGATGTATAAAAGACATGAAAAGGTGGATTTTCATAATAGGTGACCTTTAAAACAAATTTTAAAGCAACAAAAAAATCCTAGAAATGACATAGATTTATCAAATGTATTTCTAAGAATAGTCTAATTCACTGTTGGTCGGCCTTACCATGTGAACCTGCTGTGCTGGCTGTGTGTCTTCTCATTCCCCCTGACAAGCTGTTGGTGCTCCACACCAGCCCCACCCGACACCTGATTCATTTTCATGCTGGCAGGGGGGGGGGGGGCTGACTGAACAGCCGTTAGCATACCAGCAGAGATGCCTTGTGGCACACGCCGTTTAATTTGTAACCCTCCGCCCGGCGAATGGCCTGTGACTGTTTTGATGAATGAAAGGCGGATTGCTGTGGAGTAGATTTGACTGTCCCCGCCTGTTTCCTGTGCGCTGTGATTTATGTGTTTCTCTATGATTTAATTTCTCACACTAAGAGTCAAAGAGGCACGACGGCTGCCCTGAAATAAGGCCTTTTAATTTCATTGCCGCCTTCGCATATATGTCAACAATTCTTTCCCCCAGCAGAGTAAATGGAAGGGGGTAGAATAAAAAAAAAAGACGTGGGGGAGTTTCATGGGAAAAAAATATAGCTACAGTTTATTTGAAATGCAGCACACCCCCTGTGACTTTATGGCATGAGGAAGGTGAAGAGCAGTCTCCAGAGAACGCTTTTCTCTGGCCTTCTCATCGGTTTGCTGTCAGAGCCAAAAGGCTCAAGCACATCCCAAAAGCGTTTGACCCGGTGTTTTCTGACTTCAAATAGTTATTTAAATGTGATGACCTCTTCCAACAAGACCTGAAGCTTTTTCTTTACGTGGTAAAATGTATAAAGCATATGCGCCGAGTGATGTAGATGGACACTGACAACTTTGAATGTTTGAATAAGCAGGCATTTAAAAGCCTATTCTGAATGAGCAACAAAAAAGAAAGGCACATGTGGTTTGCCATTTGACTCGTTTCTGAAAGTAACTGCAGATTTTGACTGAACTTGTGTATTTGTTTTTGTTGTAAGCACAGCATGTCTTGATTTGTTCTTTTGCACACGGTGTGTTAGTTTTGAGGGGTTTGTTATGGAGATGAGTCAGACGTGCAGGACAGACAGAGAGAGCTGACTTTACTCTATGGTTTCCAGGATGTGGTGAACACACACGCAGGCCTGGCCTTTCTGAAGGAGGCACCGGACTTTCACTCACGATACATCACAACGGTATGCTAACACAACTCCAATAACAGCACATTACTATTGTAAGATTGCAAAAAGCCTCAAAATGTTTTCTCATGAAATATTTAGTCGTTAACACAGTAAACTGTTTTTCAGGTGATTCAGAGGATATTCTACAATGTGAATCGTTCATGGACCGGAAAAATAACATGTTGTGAGCTCAGGAAAAGTAACTTACTTCAGGTACAAGACTACAAAACCAAACTAATGTTTTCTCTCTGATACTAAAATCCACTTTGTGTATGTCTGTTTGACCCAAAAATATTTAATAATATTTATTTTTAAACCATGGTTAAATAAAAAAGGTGTAAAGGTAGCATTCAAGTTATTGATAAAAACATTTATCTTCAAATTCACACGTTTTCATTGTGGTAATCATGTACGTTTTATTATAGAACAATTATTCTTGGTTGTTTTGTCCATTTTGAATATCTGGTATGATAACAATATTCTCACCAGAATGGTAGCCTCATCTGTTCTTGTTTTTATTTATTATTTAAACCAATTTATTTCCGGTAAAACTAAGGGTGTCTTTCTAGTTGCACCTGAAAACAATTTTGCATGTGTGATTGCCCCACGTGTAGAAGGTAATACATGAACAACGCAGCCTGTCTGTAAACTATAATGGATATTTACAATAGACACATTGGCAAATTGTACCGGTATGTTGACCATCTATAAAACAAAAAGCTATCATTGAGATTTTGGCTTTTGGTTTGTCCCAGAATCTGGCGCTGCTGGAGCAGGAGGACGACGTGAACCAGCTGACAGACTTCTTCTCTTATGAACATTTCTACGTTATCTACTGCAAGTTCTGGGAGTTGGACACCGACCACGACCTCTACATAGACCAGAAAGACCTGGCCCAGCACAATGACCAAGGTTCACTTCTCTTTAAAGGCTCCTATTCTACTCTCTTTAAACAATATAGTATAGGTCTCGGACATATACGAAACATGTCTCTGAAGTGTTTTGGCTCAAAACACCAAACAGATCGTGCATTGTAGCATCCCATAAACCCCTCTGTTTCAGCCCTGTTTCAAAAGTGCTGATTCTGTGTCTGTAGCTTTAAATGCAAATTAGCTGCCCCTCCCCGTATAGCTCTGCGAGATGATTGGTTAAAAATAACACAATGGCTCTAGGAGGAGATTCAGGTGATAAGGTGTTACCTTGGTTGGTGATTGGCTAATGGTTGAGCCAAAAAAACATTGTGACATCACAAAGTAGCCAAATCTGATCAGACAGGTTTTTATATAAATGGATCAGGACAAAAAGTGAGACTTTCAGAATGTCTTTACACAGAAGGGACACATGTTGATGTGTAAAAGACATGAACAAGTGGATTTTGCATAATAGGGGACCTTTAAGGAGACGCAGCAGTTGGTTTCAGACAAACTGTATGTCTGTCCTCCCACACACAGTTCAAACAACAAAGGTGCTGAAACCTTGTCGGAACACAGCTTTTCTCTCACTTTCCATGCATTTGTTGGCACTGTCAGAAGGTTAAACTTTCATGTACAAATAAAAAGCATTAGTGTTATTCTCTTGGTCTACTGCTCACACACAAACACACACTGTGAGAAATAGACTTCTCTTTGGCGCTTACACATACACACACACACACACACCACACCACATGTTCTTAGTTGATGGTCTGTGAGTGAGGCAGGGGAAATGAGACACAAGATCAATAAGAGAGCAGCATTTATACTCTGCCTCGAATGACGCCATGTCTGGAACAATTTCTACGACTACATGGCCAAACGATGACCAGAGGATTTATAGAGTTGTCGAGATAAAAAAAAATATGCGCTTAGACTAGCCACTCTGGATTTACAGTCTGTGAGAATGGATGACATGTGTTGTGAATAAGAT
Source organism: Pseudochaenichthys georgianus (assembly GCF_902827115.2). Classification (NCBI taxonomy): domain Eukaryota; kingdom Metazoa; phylum Chordata; class Actinopteri; order Perciformes; family Channichthyidae; genus Pseudochaenichthys; species Pseudochaenichthys georgianus. The sequence goes on along the minus strand of NC_047523.1, from coordinate 30,243,145 downwards.
GTACATTAACTGAGAGCGCTGTGAGTGAAAGTCTGGATTTTAAATGATCTCTTTGCTGTGTTTTCCAGCCCTTTCCCAGAAGATGATTGAGAGGATATTCTCAGGGACAGTCACAAGGTACGTGGAGATTTGAATGGGAGTTTAAAAGATGCCAATCACAAGTTGTGAGCAAATCATTAAACATTTTTGAAACAACACTCTTTAGGTGTCATTAGTAACGGTTTGTTTTTTATTTCCTTCAGAGACCGAAAGGTGTACAAGGAGGGGCGGCTGAGTTACGCTGATTTTGTCTGGTTCCTCATCTCTGAGGAGGACAAGAAGACCGACACCAGGTGTGTAGACCAAGGCTTAGAGTTTAGAATTTAGAATTTGCTTTCATTTCATTTTCTGCGATTCCAAATTCTGGCTGAGATTCTGTAAGATTTAGTTTTGGTTTTACAGTAGGTGTTGTTTTTGTTATGGCCAGGTTTAATGACACACATGTATGTCATTAAAATATACATAGAAAACACATGCTTAAACATCTATTATAGGAATAGTCATAGTGTTTACATCTTTTAGATTCTCTACCACAGGAAAATGACCCCAGTTGGTTTAAATTAGAGTGAATAGCTTGGTGGCATTTGATCTCCAATACTTAAATGATGTCCTTGTTTTTTTAATTGTACTTGACTAGACGTAAAAACATTATTTAAAAAAAATACAAAGTTTCATCAAGACAGTCAATCTGTCACAATTAGTGTGTGTGAGTGTGTGTAGCCATTTTCTTGATCATCTTGAGGAACACTCACGGTAATGATATACAAAATTGCTAAACAACTAAAACTTACATTTAAAGTTGGATTTATTCGTTTTTTAACCAGGTTATATAATTTTGGTTGAGTTTTTCTTATAGTATATCCTTTTTATTTAGTTTCAGTTCAAGGTAAGATTTTTACTGCTTATTTTAGTTTTTTTTATAGTTTATCAATAATAACCCTACAACCAAACGGTTTGCATCTCGTGTTATTTTAAAACCTTTCTCATGAAATGCACATCTTCTCTCCTCAGTATAGAGTACTGGTTCCGCTGTATGGACCTGGACGGGGACGGCGTGCTCAGCATGTACGAGCTGGAGTACTTCTATGAGGATCAGTGCCAGAAGCTGGAGACCATGGCCATCGAGCCCCTCCCCTTCGAGGACTGCCTCTGCCAAATGCTGGACCTCGTCAAGCCGGAAGTGGACGGTCAGACCTTTTTCACGTTTATACACAAGTTCACACACACACACTGAAAGTCAGACAGCGGGGAGAGAGGCAGACGCACGCACACATTGATCCTGAGCTGAGGGAGGGAAACAGATGAGACTGATGCCAGCTGTCGGTGTCATCCACACTGTCAACAAATGCCCGACAGCACTTAGCTCAGAAGACACTAGTCCCCGGTGAGGTATGCATGTTTAGTATTGATAGCCGCAGCAGGAATGTGCCCCTTACTCGACCTGCTGCTACTGCAACTGTGTGTTATAGCATGTAATACGAGACACAACAACTTCTTTTTGAGGATGGTATTTCCCTCCACAGTTATGCCTCCTCCCGACAGAACCGTTTCAAGAGTTTTGAAGTCTGTTAAAATGTCTCATTAAACTGCTCTTCAGTACAGGCGTACAGTTAGATTGGTTGTAGATTACATTACATAGATAGAGATGTTACACTGATGACCAGTTAACAGCAGATCAGATGAGACGAGAGGAGTTTTCATAAACAACCCAGTCTAAAATGCCAGTGTCAGGAAATACAGAACTTTCAGAAGCAGATACGGGGGCTTTCTTGAGTGCTCCAAAGATATTCAAATCACGGCCATTGACTTCAGGCATGACATAGAATATATATTTTGGGTTGAAAGTTTAATTTAAGAATCAATCGCCTTTTTGAATTAGTATGAGCTAGCATCAGCCTCCAAACATCAGGCAGGGCTCGCTGTGGAAGTTACATTGACATCTTAAAGCCTTTTAAACGGCTGCATGAGAGGTTAGGCTGGCTAACAACGTGTTCAGTTCATCCAGATTCAAAATGTTTGAATACACGGTCAGTTGTTTTTATATTATTGAATCCAAACATGTTAAGGTTATCAAATCTGAAAAGCTGCTTCCTTTCTGTTTTTACATCTTTAAGAAATAGGATGTGTACTGTATAAACAATTGTACAACTTGACAGTAAACTCTTACAACTTGTCACACACATTTATTTATTATGTAACATCTTAGTGACCGGATGAGGCAGGTAATTGGAATACGATTGACAAATTAATGGAAATAAAAGAAAATATTGGCAACCGTTTTAGCTTGAAGTAGTGTGGCCCAGCTGTTTTGTGGTTTCGTAGACAAGAGATCACACTCATAATCCCTGACACACTTCTGTATAACTCTCAGGCACATTTTGAAAAGCTAGAGTGAATGGCAAAGTCAGCCTAAAACCTTGTCCTAAATACTTTTATAATCCTCTGCCTCGTCTAAAGTGATCTTTTATCCCGTCCAGGTAAGATCACTCTGCGGGACCTGAAGAGGTGCAAGTTGTCCCACATCTTCTTCGACACGTTCTTCAACATCGAGAAGTACCTGGACCACGAGCAGAAGGACCCGTTCTCTGTCATCAGGGTAAGGCTGCCGGACGATGTGAGACGGAAACAACTTGTTCTTCTGTCAGAGGTCGAGGGGATCACGTTTCTTGTGGTGTTTTCTCAGGAGATGGAGACAGAGAGCCAAGAGTTCTCCGACTGGGAGAAGTACGCTGCGGAGGAGTACGACATCCTGGTGGCCGAGGAGGCCGCCAACGATCAGTGCAACGACGCGTAAGTCCAGGGCTGGATTCATTAAACCGCTAAAACTGTCCTTTATTTTCTTTGTAATTCTTTTACTTTGACACTAACTCATAACCCCGAATAAAAGCTATTCATTATAACTTGAAATTCGGCATGAAAGTAAAAGACGTTTACAAGACTCTCCTCAAAGACAGCTTGGTAACAGCGGTAATGAAACGTTTCAGATTTATTTTCAAAATCAATTTTGACCAATGACTATTATTTCAACCCTATTTATTAACACTAATATATAACATTGTTCATGTCAATTACTTATAACATATTGAGTTTATAATCTTTTTTAGAAACTGGCAGATGGATGTTTTTGTCTGTCTGCGGTTAATAGGAGTGTGTTCATGGTTTGATGTATTATATCGCTTTACAAAGTATTTCCAAGTACATTTCTTCAGAAGTTTTAGTCCCTGAATATTGTTACATATTGTAATAACAAATATGTACTGTTATTATGAGGGCTCACAGTATATGCAGAACACAAATAGCCTCATTTTATGGCAGAACTTTCAACATCACATGGCAGGAAATGCAGAGTTTTAATTGATTGTACATTTCTTTAGATGGCCTATTGTGCAGTGAGACAGTGAGGGTCAGGTCAGAGGTCAGGCCTTGTGTCCCGCAGCAGAGACCCTCAGAGAGTCAGTGGTAGATGAGGCTGTTGACAGGTATGTTGTGTGGTTTTAGGAACACCACCAACTTCTAAAGACAGGCAGCTAACCAGAGCAGGTAAGACCTCAGGTCAGCAGCAGAGACTTCACTGTCCCCCTCCTCTTCGTCCAGTCCTAAACCCACTCCTGGCTCCCTACCCCCCTCCCGTCCGATCTGATGCTGACAGCAGGTAGTCCTTCTGTCAGACCGCACAGTAACGTGTGTGTGTGTGTGTGTGTGTGTGTGTGTGTGTGTGTGTGTGTGTGTGTGTGTGTGTGTGTGTGTGTGTGTGTGTGTGTGTGTGTGTGTGTGTGTGTGTGTGTGTGTGTGTGTGTGTGTGTGTGTGTGTGTGTGTGTGTGTGTGTGTGTGTGTGTGTGTGTGTGTGTGTGTGTGTGTGTGTGTGTGTGTGTGTGTGTGTGTGTGTGTGTGTGTGTGTGTGTGTGTGTGTGTGTGTGTGTGTGTGTGTGTGTGTGTGTGTGTGTGTGTGTGTGTGTGTGTGTGTGTGTGTGTCAGAGCTGGGAGTGTGTTTTGGAACCAGACGGTTTCTGTTTTTAAACTTCTGAGGAAGAGCTGTACACCATCTCTGTCCGTACCGTCACGTGTTGCTCCTTTGTTCTCTCCAGTTCAAAATCTCCTGTCTGTTTTAAGGAATTACACTTATTCGCTTTCTTGCTAAAAGTAAGAAGAAAAGATCGACACCACTCTTGTATGAGTATAGTTCAAATGAAGCTGCTAGTTATATTAGCTTAGCATAAGAAAGACCATAGTATGAGCGAATGGGATGGTTGTAATTACACGGTTGGCCACTATGAATATTGGCACAATTGCATCTAGTATTTCTGCTAAGCTCCTTAAGCAGCTCCTGGTTCTTTTTTCATAACTCTCAGCAGGAAAGCAGTTTGAGTGTTATAATTGAGAACATTGACTGCGTCCGAATGATCCCTGATCTTTTCCTCTATGTTTCTGTTCAGGTATGAAAATCCTCTGAGCCCTTTAGGGCAGCACATCTCCACCGAGCTGGGTCTGACAAAGAGACACTTCTTTCAGATCCCCAGTCCACACTGCAACCTGGACGAGTATGAGTATGAAGATGACTTTGAGTGATCCTGTAGCGTCTTCTCGCCTGCTGAGTGCCGTGCGCTCCAGGAAACAGCCCAACCTGCAGTGGAGGAATCTCATCAAGACAGGTTCAGGACAAACTTCAATAAACAGGAAGTGAACAGAGCACTGGTGGGGTCAGATGTGCTGGAAAAATGGACGCAGTATCACACATTTGGACAGGAAATATGATCAGAGCAGGTGGTGGTTGCTCAAATTACCGAATGTTTTAAATATGTTCAGAAGTCATCACAGCTGACCTCAGCACACACACACACGTGAACACAGGAAAAGTCGTGTAATGCTTTGTATAAAAAAGATCTGGGGCGAGTTTTATCTCATCTGAAAATCAGTATCGTGTTATAAGATTCATGAGCTAAATCACATTCTGATTGGTTGATTCAGGATTTGAGCTAATTATCATCTGAAGTCATTGGCTAGTGTTACATTCCAGTGATCATAATGGAAGCTTTTCTACAAGACTGTAAATTCATGAATGGGTGTTTGTTGAAATGAGGAGTTGCCAAACAAACCGCCGTCAAGCCTGCTGCACACAGTTCACACTGCCAAACACACACACACAGTATTTTGTACAGGTCTGCACTCATTATGACATATATTTACTGTATTTGTGAGATGGGGTTATTATTAAATTATTAGAGAAGAGTTTATAAATACCTGTAAATATTTATTTGGTGCTTGCTGTGTTGTAAATGATTCGGGAAATTGTTTTAGAGACTTTTTTCTATGTTACCAAGTACTTAATTTGTATGTACTTTGACAGAACAAAAGGAACCAATTTAAAAATGTTTTGCTTTTCTTTAAATTAATAATAAAGCCTTTTAATGGGAAAGTAAATACATGGACTGTGCTTTTTCATTTAAAGCATCTAGTACAGACTGTTTTTGATATGCTCTATACATATACATGTCTGTTAGATTAAAATGGCGGCTGCTCAGTCATGTTATTTTAGACTAAACTAAATACAGATGTTGAAATGCAGTGAAATATTGACCCTCTTGGGAAATGACTTCATGGGTGTAAAGTGGGACAAGCTGTAAAGGCAGTAATACAAATTAACAATTTAAATATAAGGAGAAATGTACCAGATTTGACTTTTTTATTTTAAAATAATGTTTGGCAAACCTTAACGGAGTTATAATAAAGTGGCAGGCAGGACAATAAAGCAACATTCTTAAAATACTGAGGAATATCATAATATTCATGTTTTGGATCTCCGTGTGATCCAAATGTGACTTGTAACATTCAGCTAAATTATGGAAGTGTATTTAGGAATGTTTAAAAAAATACTCATTCACCTGGTCCTCAAATGAAAGTGGTCTGTGAATAAAAAACCTGTATGTGTTGCCCTAAGCCCATTTTATGAGAAATGTATAAATGTGCCTATTTTGAATAGGCTCTGTAATAAAACTAAATCAGCAGGGAAAGAGCATTTGTCTGCTGTGGATAAATACATATGTGTTGCTCCAATCAGTGTTTCCAGCAGCCGGAGGGGACGTGATTCAAAGTCAAATACAATTCCCATGTCTTTACAATGTAGAAACATGTGATTTAGTGCAATGTGTCTTATTTATGTGTAACAATCCTGTGCAAAATGTGGATTTATGGCACAATAATAGAATATATCAGCTTCTCTGCACAATTAATACATTCCTATTGGCTGAAGTGTTTTCCTGGGATTTGTTGATGCAAAAAACAATCTGGATGTAGCAGATGTGTCCTTATGTTGAACATATTGTACTGTGTTTAAACAAACCTGTATTACTAGGACTGTAGAGGGGGATGGGTTGCTGCTATTTAGTCACATAATTACAGAGACAGAAAAAGGAAAGCCCCCTTGAAATGTGTGAGGTCTTATCCTCCAACAAACTAACTGTTACAGTTCAACTTCCACAGTGTCGTCATCCGCCTCGTTGTGGATGCTGAGGACAGTTCCCTGGATGTTGGATCTCTTTGCAGGAGGCTCCACGGGGACGGAAAAGGGATCCGTGTCTGCTGTCTTTTCCTGATGGCTGAGGAGTTACAGGAGGTCACAGTTATTAGTATGAGCATGGTGGAGGAGATCTAATGTGTCACTGGTTTAGACATAATCAATTCACCTTGGACTGAAGCTGGACTTTGTAACGTTGGCTACTTTGGAGTCAGAAGGGCTCAACGGGCAGGGGGACTTGCATCCTTAAGGAATAAGAAAAACACATGATGTAGCTGGCTGCATTAAAAAGGTCCCCTACTGTTTCTCATCAATATATTATAGGTTTCAGATATATACAAACATGTCTCTGAATTGTTTGGCCCGAAATACCAAACAGATCATTGCAGCATTACCCATAATCCCCTCTGTTTCAGCCCTGTTTCAAAAGTGCTGATTCTCTGTCTTTTACGTTACACAAGCCAAAAAATCGTTATGACATCATAAAGTGGCCAAAATCTGATCATCTCATTTTCAGACAGGTTTTAATATAAATGGATCAGGACAAAAAGTGAGCAAATCTTTTTTCCTGAAACTTTCAGAGTCTCTTTCCACAGAGGGGACACATGTTTATGTATAAGAGACATGAAAAGGTGGATTTTGCATAATATGTGACCTTTAAGAACACAACACTTATGTGCTTGATTTGACGATTAGTTCTGGCACCTTCTAGTTTTAGTTTGGAGCGACTGGGCAGGTACTTCCTGTCGGAGCTAACGTACGACGCGGCATCCTCCCTTTCAGCTGCAGCCAGCAGGGAGGCTCGATAGCAGAGGAGCGGCTGCCAGCTCTCCTCCCTGAGGTCAATAACCTTCTCTGCTGTGTGCTTCTGCAGGTAGGAGAACCTGCACAGACGGGGACAAAACTTACAAGAAGCCACTTTTTAAAGCATGTTTGTAAGCCTATGTTTCGCGCAGCACTTACACTGTTTTCTTGTCTGGTTTGAGCAGTTTGCTGGAGAACTCACTGAGGATGGGCAGGTAGGAGACGTACGGCGGAGTAGGTGTTTCTGCCGTCTGACTGAACTCGCTGAACACAAACTCTATGCCGTTCCTGCAAATACAAAACTCACAATTAAGGCAGAAGACAAAGTTAAAACAATAGTCTAGGTAATGCGACCGAGCCCCAGCTAACCTGTGGATCATGACGACACACTCACGAAACTTGAACTGGTCCCCCAAGCTGAGGGCGAAGCGCCGGGCGAGCTCTCTGATGCTGGTGAAGGACTGGACCCCCGGGTGAGCCCCCCCCCGCTCTCCTGCTCACGCTTCAGACGGACCAACAGCTGAGGAAAGAGGACAAACAGGAATATTCCCATTTAAATTCAGCATCCCAGACAGGCCTGACCTAGACAGCAGCCTAACACATTTCACATTAAAACAACAGAACAGAAACAAAACAGCAAATGAGTCCGAACAATCAATGAGCACAGTTACAGAGCATGTCTTTACTCTACCTGCTGCAAGCAGAGCACCAGAGTGCGAGCGCTCTCTCTCTTATCCATCCGTCTGGTCCGGCACATCGTCTCCTTGAGGATGTCTCCAAACTCGTTGAAGTACTGGAACAAACAGGGAGAAGTTAGCTATGTAGCACTTACTTGTATTAAAAGGAAGGGTTTTTTTTTTTGTATTGTGCCAAGAGTTTAATTATTAGATCAAAACCTGATGATGCCAGACTGTACATTTTAATACAGCCAAAAGCTGCTTAGCTTAACTTGGGAAACCTGCTGGAAGGTAATAAAATGTATATTCCTGCACTTCTAAAGCCTGTAATTAAAATTGAGTATGTTGTTTGTATAATATATTCCAAACTACAGTGTTAAAAACACAAGTGGCTGTTTTACGACGGCTTGTTTCTTCTTGATCATTTTAAGATCTTGGGTAACTACCCAGTCTACCCCAATCTTAAAATGATCACAAACGAACAGATGTGGGTTTTTATCACCTTTGGAGTGAGCCAGACTAGCTCTTTCCAGTCATTATGCTAAGATAACCAACGGTTGGGTATAGCTTCATATTATTACAGACATGAGAGGGGTATCAATCTAACAGGAAGGCTGATTAACCTTTTTTCCAAAATGTCCATCTTTTTAAGCTTTACCTTCATGTAGTAAATGAAGACCTCAGCTGCCATGCTCATCTCCAGAACTCGATGCACTATGAGTTTGCAGAAGGCTGCCAGCATGTTTCTGCGTTTGTGTAGCTCCTCCAGCCTCTCCTCCTCAGACAGAGTTCCCACTGACTGAGGAAGCCAGATGGAGATGAAGCGTGCGGTTGGATGTGAAGTGGTCGAGGGTGAGAGAAGGGGAAGAGAGTGATTAATCATGACAAATCATATAACAGAAACTAAGAGAACAAAGCAGAGTGTTTTAGTAAGCTTGAGGACAATGGCTTTAGCAGGTGGAAATCAAAGATAACATAAGACTAGAGTTATGGTTGTGACACCATGTGGCTTCAATCTTTCACAAGGCTAATAAAATAGGCTCAGAGGTGAGCCAGAGTTAATGGAATTTTCTCACGGAAAGAGATTGCCCTGATTTTATGATTTAACTTGGGCCCTTACCCTCCGAGTGATCTCTGATCCAGCAGCTAATAGAAAACACTGCCTATACTGTATAACAAAACCCTTACCAGGCAAATCCAATAAAACAATAGCTTTTTATTACATGTTCGAAAAACAATAATCCTGTATTGTATTTGTTTAACATTTAAGAGATTCCCACCAGGACCGCTATTGACTTTTCTGGACGATCCCACATTTGGATGCAATATGTCTCGGAAAGTAAAGCTATTGTAAAGATAATAAAATGTTTTAGTGACAGTCAGCCATCAATGGATTTATAGGTTTCACGTGCAGGACTTTACAAAGAAAACATTACGTATTTCCAACATGTCAATCTTGTTTGATTCATTTCAGATCAGACGGGAACACACTGCTGTCATCAATTTACAAGCAAGCAGCATGGCTTTGAAAACAAAGTATAACATCCTTTACTAAAATTAGTACAGCCAGTTTCAAAGGGAGGATATTAACAGGGTTTCCTTTGTAATTGAGGGTCACTTGTTAGGTCAGGTGGTACAATCAGACCCAGATTAACTTTACAGTCAGCAGGCAGCTATCAGGCCTGATGTGTGGCCGTGCATTTCAGATCTGCATGTCTGTAGAGAACAGCGACACTGAATCACAGCTTCAGAGGGAAGGAGGCTGAGCTCCACAGAGTGAGAGTGCCATCTGCTGAGTAAACTCTGCACTGTGTTTCTGCTGGGGGTCCCACACACTCCTGGGTGCATCACACACACACACACACACACACACACACACACACACACACACACACACACACACACACACACACACACACACACACACCTATAGGAAGGCAGCTGTTCGGATGTGTGGAGTCGGACCTGCAGGATTTGTGACTCCTCAGAGCGTGTCTAAAGCTTGTTTTAGCCGTGAGGATTTTCATCGTATGCTACTTATCTTCGACTCTACTATTTCAGAGGGAAATATTGTATATTTTTCTTCACTACATCAGATTGCTATTTTACTTTTCAAAAAAATGATATATTGTTGAAATGAAACCAGTTGTTTCCAAAACTGTTGTGGCCCTTAACAAAAATAGTGTGTGTTACTTTTCAGATGTGTAAACCTCTAAACGTTTCACATCGTTTTATTTTAATAACTGTTCAATGCTTTAAAAAAGGTCCAATTATTATTCGTTTATCCACAGAAAAAGAGCCTAATGAGCTTTGTTGAATTGTTGAAATTGAGGAACTAATTTTAAGTTGATTGATTTGAGAAACAGCCTCAGCACATAATCATCCTGCACAGTGACGATGAAACATCTAGTTTCAGCAATAAAGAGCAAAACACATTAGCACAAAGGTTAAAGGATGTAAAATAAACACTTCATGTAATCATGTAGATGTCTCGCCCCCGCTCTGGCTCTCACAGTCTGGTCCAGTGAAGACGTGCATGCACAGGAAGGTGGAGAGCGCCCTCTGCAGTTTGGGACTGGGGGTGTAGAGCAGAGGCCCGAAGCAGCTGGGGTCCCACACCTGCAGCTGGAAGGAGTCAGCCGTCAGAACGTCACAGACTCCCAGGAAGGCCTGCCATGGAAAATAGAGAGGACGTTGGAAAGTTGTAAATAAAAGTAAAATGTGCCATGATTTTTAAAACATCAGTTTACCTGCTGCTGCACCCTGGGGTGAGAGTGGGAGAGACAGTGGTGACCTCGCTCACAGAAGAGACGCAGCTGGAGCCTCTGGGCCACGTCCTTCTCCTGAGACACACACCCACACACACACCCACACACGTCACATTATCTTGCCTTCCAGATTTCACAAGACCATATTTACGGATCTTTGTGTATGTACTGGCACACACACAGGGCTTAAAAACAAGGCATATTGATGACAAAAGGGCAGAATTTGCCTTCAAATATGTGCATTTAGTTCAAAGAAAATTGTCATTTGATTTGATATGGGCATCTCTAGAAATACAGTCCTACTTAAACGCCCTTTCTATTGCTTAACATACTAACACACATTATATATTTTCATCAAGTCTCTGTATCATTTTGTTTCACTATCTATTGAATATTGTATTCATTGATCTGTTAATTGTGTGGATGGTAGAATGTCAGCAATTAGAGCCTGAGATGACGTCTTAAAATGTATTTTTCTGTTGCAACAACAGTCTAAAACCCAACGGTTTTTATTTCAGTAGTACATTTTTAGCTTTAAAGATGACCGAACTGATTCATGTTCATCAAATACAGTTGCTGAACAGTCAGTCAACTATTTCTGCATCCACATTTCTTATTGTGCTAGTTCTAAATGCATTAATATTGCACTAGTTAAAAGGTCAGCCCGAGTGCAACAGATGTAACTCACTCTGGAGGTTAATGAGTCGGTACTGGTGCTGAGGGACCAGATCATGCAGGAAGAGAGACACTGCAGTACCTCCAGCAGCACCTTCAGACATATAAAGGAGAGAGAAAGAGACACAAGACAGATTCAATCCATAACACTTGTACAGACTTGACTTTAAAGAAGCAGAGCTGGTACCTCAGGCGGTGCTCCTCCCTCACTGCCATCCACTGACAGGAGAGGAGACAACAGCTCAAACAGGTTCCACCTGAGGAGGTTGTGACAGCTTACAAAACACAGAGAAACAGCAAATGAAGACACACCACTGGCAAAATACTGTCAGCTCAAACAGCTCTCAAACCTTACTTGTGGAAAGCTCTGAGTTTCTTCAGTGTGGCTAAAATGTCTCCAGTTTTCTCCTCATCAGCGGAGAAACTGTCACCCTACAACCGAGGAATAGGAAATAATAAGTAATCGTGTCAAGTAAGGCAAAACATAGAGGAACAATTGTGAAGTATTTGTATCTGGTGACCCCACAACATTAAACTTTCTTCGGACCCCATAAGGGGTTCCTGAAATGTACTGTTCTTCAAACGATCTGGACTGTTAATAGGATTATGATGGATATTAAGTCTCAATCCATTCATCACCATCTCTTTGTCCCTGCAGTGTGACAGGCCCCCTCACCTTCAGCGAGCCCCCCAGCAGCTCTGTCAGCAGAGTCTCTGGTGTCCCGGGCTGTGGCGCTGGAGGCCGCCCCCCCCCCCCCCCCCCACACACAGACTGAGGGACATACGGGCAGCCGCCTCCAGAACAGAGGGTCCAGCGTGGCGCTCCAAAACTGTTTCCATCTCTGCCGTCAGAGGAGCCGATACTGCCTGAGGACGAGGAGGAATTAACTAATCATATTGAACAGTGAAAGTTAATACAATATCACATTCAGGCTCCAATACTCTGGTTTAACGCGGATTGAAACCGTGTCATCCCATTCATTTGTCATAAATGCTCTCTGTGATGTGTGTGTGAGTTGAAAGCCTGTGATGCAGACCTGTGTGTTGTCAGAGTCAGGACACTCAGGGAGGAAGAACTGAGGAATCTTCATCAGGGAGGCCACACAGTCACTACTCTCTGAAAACTTCACAAACAATATCATAAAATAACTGATATTATAACTGTTATTATATTAGGCATTAAAGAATAAATACCTTGGAAAGTAACTGTGGAAGCACCACGAGGAAGTGATCAGTGAGCTTGGTACAGTCATCATTCTGGATTTTCCTTTCCTTGGCATTCGTTACCTGAAACATTCATTCCAACAGACCAGTTTATTCAAATGTCTTTTTGAGCATGTTTCAGTGGCTTACATTACACATTAGTGATGCTACAGTTATCAGTAGCACCAGCACGTATATTTACTAAAGTACTGCTCTTAGGTACAATTGTTGCATCTAAACTGTTTTAATACTTTCCTGCTCATAAAAAAGGGAAACAATCTCCCACTGACCTTCTTTGCTCCACTCCTTCCTGCCAGTGATGGTCCCTCTGCAGCCTGACGCACCGACGCTACCAACATCTCAACAAGCACAACTTGTTCTGCACAAGTGAGGCCTGCAGACACACACACACACACACACACACACACACACACACACACACACACACACACACACACACACACACACACACACACACACACACACACACACACACACACACACACACACACACACACACACACACACACACACACACACACACACACACACACACACACACACACACACACACACACACACACACACACACACACACACACACACACACACACACACACACACACACACACACACACACACACACACAAGATGATGACTGCTGTAGACCTCATGCATGTGACACTATCCACTGTCTAAGATATTTAAAGATCATTCTGCCAACAATGACACACATCCCTCTTACCTGGAGCGTGTGAGGAGGGGTCCTGCAGCAGTATGGATGTGAGAGTGGGCCAGTCCTTCAGCAGGGCGGCACCAACGTCCCGCAGACTGTCCACCAGGTAAACCACATGTTTGTGCAGCTGAAGACAGAGAGACGTTTTACTCCTTCCAATTTCTTAAGTAAAAACCACAGCCCTAAATTCAAACATGCAGAATATGTTCACCTCAGACTCCTGGTAGAACTGCAGCAGAGCCTTCAGTCTGGATGTGGGTTGTTTATGTACCCCCTCCTTATTTATGTCATCCTCAGCGTCAGATGTGGGGCCTGCAGTGTTGAGAAGCCTGGAGGAGACCAACAGCATCCAGATACACATTAAATAACAGTTTGAGTTGTTGGTATGGATGGAGGTGACCGTACCGTGAGAAGAGCAGCTCCCCTGCAGCGGCCGCCAGGGGGCGCTGTGAGGAGTAAACTAACTGGAGCAGCTGCTGGTAGTCCTCTGGACTGAGAGCCGTTCTGAAGAGACAGGAGTAGTTTGAAGCAAATAAAAATAGTAGGAAAACTTGAAAGATGATCGAACAACAAGCTCACCTGGAGATGAGGAGCAGCAGCTTCAGGGTCTGCACTGCCACCTCGTTGTCTTTATCCAGAGTCATGGAGATCAACCGGTCCTGAAACACAAACAATGACAATCTTGCATGAGTGTACACACATATACAAATATTAATTAAAATATTTGTTTCTGCCTTGGTTACCACAATCCCTGAACGCAACTTTAAGCAGAAGAGTTTACCTTGAAGCGGCTGGTGAACAGGTCCAGTTTAGGGAGGAGCTGAGGATCTACATATAAACCCTGCAGACCTAAAACACACTTGAGACGCACATCTGGAATCTGAAACATGATGCCAATGTCAGAGCGGAGACACTTTTAAAAAATGTACTAACAGAGACTTGAGTAATGCTGTGACAACTTGCTGTGATTACTGGTTTCATAGCAAAGACAACAGACAGTCAAAGATCTATTACTCCCAAAAGTATCTCTGTTATATCTTCTGATCACATCATAACACATCATATGTTTGCTGTTGTGTACCTTGTCGTGCATCATCCAGCCCATGGATTTGAGGTAGCTATCGTTGAGAAAAGCAGAACTGTAGAGCTTCATCCACAAACCCAACTCCGCCATACAGATACAGCGGATTTGTGGAAGCACGTCGCTGCACAGACACACGTGCTCAATAAGATAAGGCACATTGAAACCACGCTGAAACCAACCGTGTCACAGAGAAACACTTACCGATATCTTTTCAGGAAAACTCCTTTAAAGAGGATGTCCATCATGCTCTCCATCTCCGCCCTCTTCCCCTGCAGCTTGAGGAGGCACACAGTGAGGCAGACATTACTTATAGAGCACATATAACATCCTCAACTAGATAAAAAGCGTCTTACCTCTGTGACTTTCTTCTCTATTCTCTCCTGTTGCACGTTGCTTCTCTGCCTTGTCTTCCTCTCCTGCACCTCGTACAGTTTCTGACTGTTTTCAATGCCGACGCTCAGGCTCATAGCCACGGCAACCAGAGAGCTCAGCAGCTTCACGGCTCATCAGGGACATCCAAACCAAGAAGCACATATTAGTTTATTGAATGGATTTATGTATCTGTTTGTGTGTGTATGTTTTTCGATGTCATTACCTGCTAGTGTGCAGGTCTGTCTGAAAGCCCGTACTAAAGAGTCTGACAGCACACAGTCACGTGTGGGGACTCGCCGCCCTTATGGGGACAAATTGGAGGTCCCCATAAGGGGAATCATTAATTTTAGGGTGAAGACCTGGTTAGGTTTAGGATTAGGGTGTGTGTGTGTGTGTGTGTGTGTGTGTGTGTGTGTGTGTGTGTGTGTGTGTGTGTGTGTGTGTGTGTGTGTGTGTGTGTGTGTGTGTGTGTGTGTGTGTGTGTGTGTGTGTGTGTGTGTGTGTGTGTGTGTGTGTGTGTGTGTGTGTGTGTGTGTGTGTGTGTGTGTGTGTGTGTGTGTGTGTGTGTGTGTGTGTGTGTGTGTGTGTGTGTGCGTGCTTGCCTTTGCATCCCGAGCATTGGATGAAGAAGCTGATGAGATCGAGGAGAGCAGTGTCTCTGTCCTTCTGGTAAGCCTCGATCCAATCATCAATCACCGTCTGCTCAGACAACACAAGAGGCAGATTGTGTTTTTACTGTTTATTGATTTGTATAATTAGTATTCAAGTCTTTTAATAATTCGGGTAAGTTCATTCTTTTTAGTTATTTTTGAAAAAAAGAACTCTCTGCTGAAACCAACAATAAGTCTTTATTATAGATCAAAGGTGAACCAAAACATTTGTATTTGTATTTTACCATGAGTAAAGTAATTCCCAGGCCAAGACAGGAAGCATAACACATAACACATATTGTTTGTATATTGAAGTTGTATAGGTAAAAAGAGCTTTATAAATAAAGAAAGAAAGTAAAATGTAAAAACTAATGTTTTTGTGCATGTTTCTTGCATTACATCTGAGATAAATAGTGTTCAATACCTTTACATTTATTAGTTTATTCCAAACATCCCAATTATTATAAAACAAAACATGTACACTTTACACAGTGTTTGTAGCGCATGATGGAAAGGAGCAGGGAGAAGAAAATGTGATATTACTAACACAATAAGATTGAAATAAGACAGAGCAGAAGCGAATGCTCTATGTGAGAGTGAGCTGGTCTCACCTGCACGGCGCTCCGGCCCACGTGAGCACCTGGAACAGGGTGACGGCCTCCACGTGTTCGCTGCCTCCTGCTCTGCTGCTGCCACTGGCTTTAGCACGTTTGCGCTTGACATTCTCTGAGCCTGTGTGTGCTCTTTTTCTCCGTCTCTGCGGGTAAAAAAAAAGCACTGATAGGAAAGTAATCATATGAGTTATTATAAACAAGCCAAATGCAAATATCTGAATGACAAACTCCTCTGTGTAAGCACTGTTCTTAAAGAGTCAAGATCCAAATTCAAGAGTCAGTCAGACTCCAGGCGGTTCACTCCTCCAGCTGGGCACTAATGAGCCTTCTCACTGTGTGATAGCTTTCCTCATATTGTCATACTGCTCTTCTACCATTATTCGTCTGCTGAACAGTTGCTATCAGACCTTAGACCCTGCTTGTTTACTGATGAACAGAGAAACACCGACCGCACTCTTTTGTCTGTTCTCCTTCCCCGACTCATCCTCTGACAGCTGCGGAGGAGTTCGCCTCATCATGAGAGTTCTTCCTGGGAAGTCAAAACATTCATTTCTAATGATTTGAATAGAAAATCTAATTCTTGTTTATAGTTATGTTGCTTATGTATTTGCTATAGCTACTTTGATGTTCATGAAACATGATCAACTTATTAAATATAATGACTTTTTATGTTTGAAATGCCCCACATACTATGAAACACTAATAACTAAATGCTTACAAATCATTGCTAGTGGAGAAAACAAAAAACTATAAAAGTTATCATCTTTGTGGACCTTGAAGGCTCCATATTTTAATTCTGAAAAAAGTGTTTGGTTATATTTGTTATACTTGAATTACAATTTGAAGAAGAGGAAATGTTATTCCCCCACTTTAGAGGATACACAAAACCTCTTACCTCTGCTTTGAGGCCCTGGTTGCAGCTGAAGCTGTGGGCTCTGGTATCATCTCCTTCTCAGATCTTTACACAGAGTTCAGGTGTGTGACTCTCCATCTGGAAATACGGTGATGAAGTAGCGTACAGACAGAAGATATTTCAGACAGTTTGCTCAACCCAAATCATGGAAACGTTATCAATACGAAACCTTTACTCGTATATAAACAGAAGGTTGCCATACTTATATATCTCTGGTCAATTATTAACATTTTGAGGGGTTGCAGGGTGTCTATAATGAATGCATGACGAAAATATCCATTGCATGCCCGTCTCCACAGGGAGGAGCTCACAGGGGATTTAAAAGAGTTGCTTAAAGACACTAGGCCTACGGCAGAGAAGCTGCTTTGAGCCCCTTGAGGTCTTCAAAGACAACTTCAAAACACCGTCTGCCATCCTGCGACACTGCTACATTACACATATTTCATTTGAAAACTAAAACATAAGTTATGATTTACTGAAGTAGCGCTGTTGTGTGTACATTGTAATAGAGGTGAGTGACGGATAAACACACCTACAGGTTGGTCACATATCCTCAGTTTTTCAAACTTACCCTCTTCACATTGATTCATCCTTCCTTGATGGTATTTCAAATGCAAAAGATGCCATATTAAAACATTTCAAACATTTCCACCACGAATATCGTCCTTATTTCCACCAAGCTCTCACAGTCAAGTTATCGAACAGCCTAATGGCATTCTGATTGGCTGGAAAATAAAATTGAACGTATGTGGTTGGTTGTTCTGACGTGTCAGTCAGACTTTAGTCCCTCCCCTGGAGGTTTGGTTTTCTACATACCTCAGCACTGTAAACATCTGTAGCACGCATCAGACATGAGGTAATCTGCAGACAGGAGTCATTATTTACAAAAAATAGAGAAAGGCCCTTTTTGTTTAATTTCTGCTGTTATTCGAGTGGAAACATATGTTACTGTAACTTTATCAGACTTGTTATTGTTAATTCAGAACGGAACTGTCTGGTATTTCCTGATTTAATATTTTTTGAAAGAATTGAACAGCAGGAGGCGCCATTTACTTAAAATAAGTGAAGAGTAATCCAAAAAATAACAATTATTGTTACTATTGTTTGGCACACATTTAAAACTACATTATATATATTGAAAGAAATCAAGAAATGTTTGTCAGGAAAGGTACAGAAAGAAATAACATATTTTTAAATATTTAACTAAAAATAATTACATTAGAAACTACACAAAAAAAGCAGACCAGAAAAACTAACCAATGAAATAAATGCAAACACATCCCCCTATTGCATTACATTTTATTATTCCACTTTAGGTTAAGAAAAAAAAAGAAGTAATTGTAACAGTAGTGCAAGAAGGGATTCAACAAGCTTACATTCATTTTCAAACAACTGACTCATCATAGTGACTAAAATTGATCACATTCAAGAGAACGATTAAAAAAAACCTATATGATTTGTAAATGAAGTAGGCTATCCAATCCCATATGAATCAGTTTAGCACCTTTTCACAGTCATAACAACATCAGTTCATTCAGAAGCTCCTGGAGAGATCTGTAGCACAACGTCAGGATTCACAGACACAGAGGCATCGTTCAGGGGAGTCAGGACAGGAACTGGGACACGAAGGTCACGGCCTGGTGAAGGTCTTCTGTCAGCTCCTCCGGTAGCGTCAACACCAACGATGTTAAACTTTGAGTAAGTTCTAATATCCTACACAGAGAACAGAATATGGTTGTTATTAGAAAGTTGCTGCATTGCTCTGTGAAGTGTCATCACTTACATATGATGAGTTCAAATGCTTAATTTGTCATGTGCACAATAGCTACAACATACTTTAGGCAATTAAAATCTTTGCCATAAGCTATTCCAACAGTGCAATATCCAAAATACATGTAAAGAAAAATACATAACAAAATAGACATACTGGTGTAGGTAAGTTGCAGGCGTAAGAACAACAAATACATATAAAATAAAATAAGATTAAACAGAATGTGAAATACAGTAGAATAAATACTGTAATAATATATGGAGATGTGGAATAACAAGTGTAGAGTTGAACATTGTATTATATTGGCTGTGGGATAAAACTGTCCCTTTATTTATTTCTGTTTTACATGTACTGTATATAGTTAACTTGTACGACTTCTAATGGCTTAAGTAGAATATTGCATTGTTGAAGGAACTTTCGACTGTGGATTTGCATTTACAGCGGCACTGTAGCTGTTGTGAATATGGCAATAAAGTTTTAAATATTGCATCTTGGATTTGACTCACCAGTTGATGTAGTGCGCAGCCAGCTGAGGTTCGTGCCGCGAGCCTTCCTCCACCAACAGAGACTGTTTCATCTGTTTGAAGTTCGCCTCAATGTCTTTCTTTATTTCAGAGAAAGCCTGAATTCCTCTGAAAGAGCTGAGGACTAGCTGCAAAAGAACAACAACAAATAGCACAACACTTTTAGTGGAATGCATAACAGGAAAAGCTAGGGAACAATAAAAGATTCATTCTACATACATATATAACCGAGAGCTGGTGGGCAATGTATTTATGACTTCCAAGGTGTCTGATATCTTCCTCCAGCTGTTGACTCAGCACTAGGAGCTGGTTCAGTTTGGCGATGTGGAAGAAGTATTCTATAAAAGAAACAAAGGCTCACGTTGGCAAAATATATGGTTTACAAATACAGGTGTAATGGGGACGAATCATTGTTATCGTTTCAACTGCAATGTGAACATAAAAGTGAGGAGAGAACATACATTTTCACCTTGATACAACCAGTGATGGCGAAAAAGTTAGTTACTTAAAAAATAGTAATACCACTGTGAAAAATATGAAATTCTATGTATAATCAGCTTCTAAAAAAAAGCAATTTCCCAAATTTGGATTATCTTCTTCCTTCTCTTACCGTCCATCGGAGGCCTCTCCAGCATGTCCACAGGGCTGCCTTGAATGAGAAACACCTCAACACGAGGGAACATCACTGACAGACCCACCATGTCCAGGTAGTCCTGATGAAACAGAAGAACATCCTGATTTCTGGTACAGCATTTCACAGTTACGTTGAATTGCATTCTCATAACATTATAATGGAATAATGTGACTTAAATAATTTCAAGTGATGCCAAAAACGACCTGTTTATATTGACAATGTGAATCAGATGATACCTCCAGCTGTGGCATAGGCTTTGGTAGATGTTCAAGGCACTGCAGCATCTGGTCAAGAATCTCTGATCCTTGAGCCTGGAAAGTGTCTGACTCCTCTGGACTGCAGCCTTGTCCTAACTGCTCCTGGAACTGTGATATAATATGAAAAATAATGTCACAGACAAAACTGAAGATTTTTCTATACAGGATGTTTTGAAATGCATATGAACACTAGGGAAGACTTCACAATAGACTTTAAATAGTTTGTAAATCTTTATGTGTTGGTACATAATCATGCATCTTTCTCAAGGTTGAACCTAATACTTGTTATTTGTATTATTGATTGATCCACCTATTATTTTTGGGATAGTGTAGATCAGGGGTGTCAAACTCAAGGCCCGGGGGCCAAATACGGCCCGCGACTTCACTTCATGCGGCCCCACAAGAGCTGGCAAAGAATATAATAATATATTGTTTATTATACGGTTACATGGCGATTTACGTTAGCAGGTTGCCCATAAACTACATGTCCCACAATGCATCTCAGACTTGCAATTATTTGCCCTAGACTTCTGCTTTCAGTCGTAGTTAATTATGAAGTTATTACCCTATCCGATAATAATCCAATGCAGAGGCAATAATGTAAAATACATTATTTTAAATATTTATATATGTATATTTATATAGTCTTAAAGTTACAACCGGCCTTTTGAGTGCAACCATAATGCTCATGTGACCCGCAATGAAATTGAGTTTGACCCCCATGATGAATATTTAAAACCTAACAATGAGGAACCAAGAAGTATTTGGCATTTTTACTGTAATATTACCTGTATTCGCTAATCAATGTTTGCTTTCTGCCGATAATATTTAATGAGTCAATTGTTTGATATAATAAAAAGGTGGAAGTAAAAGTGGAATGTACTTAAATGGAGCAGTGCTGAAAGTGCTTTTATATTTAAACCTGATGGAGTTCAAGCTTGGTGAGGATCGAGTATTTTAAAGTGAAAAGTGTAATTCTACATCAGTTTTACGTTTTGATAATCTATGTAAAAAAAATTGCCAATAGTGCCATATCACTGTTACTTTGACTCAAAGAGTAAATGATCTGAATATTTAAGTATTTGCCAGTGGAAGATCTTCAAAGCACAAACCAACTCTGGGCTTGGTTTATTAAATAGCAAAGTCAGACAGGAAGTCTCCATTCTTCAACCAGGACTCAAAATGGGTCTTAATAAAATACAACTGGCTTATAAAGTTTGTCACAGTTTTACAGTATCCAAAGGGAAAGTTTGAAATAAAAATGCAGAGGTCTCGACAAAGTAAAGGCAAGAAAACATTTAAATAGTGCGCTAAGGAATATATCTCCCGATACTATAATAATATCAGTCTGGCGTTATAAAAAAAAGAAGAAAAAGAATGAAGTCAATTCTATAGCAAAAATCTAACTCACCTGATTCCTTATAACACTTAAATTTACAATAATATACATATTTTTGTAAACAACCTTAATTTCAATAGATAATCTTGTTTACAAGTGCATCTGGAGAAAAAATAACATTTATATCCTTTTGCATCAAATGCCCCCCCCCCCCCCTTGTCCATGATTTACCTCAATGGCTAATCTTGTTGTGAGCTTCTATCAAGAATAAAGACTGTGGTCCACAGCTGTACAAATTAAAATGTTTTGAAATGCATATGAACACTAGGGAAGACTTCACAATAGACTTTAAATAGTTTGTAAATCTTTATGTGTTGGTACATAATCATGCTAAAGCTAGCAAAGACGTCAAGTCAAATGCTGTGTTTGAATGCTGTCATATATTTCAGAGATTGGAAATGGGATAGACTCACCAGGACATGACACATATGTAAACAGATACAGGTGTAAGTAATGGCTACAGTATGTGTTGTGCATTGGTTGTTGGGTTATTCATTAGGATACACCCCTTGAGATGAGCAATCTGGCATTCAGAGGGGACATAACGTACAATACAGACAAAGGGAATACAAGGAAATACAAAGAAACAAGAATCACAAAAAATAAACAATAATTGAAAATGCATTGAAGGTAGCACAGCACAACTTCCTTTCAGCTTCAGATGCTTGACTTTTACTTGACAATTAGTCAAAAACTGATAAAACTATTGAGAAAGCAGAGGATTTACATGTAAAATGTATCAGCTGTGTGGAAACAATGCATGTATTCTCCAGTGATGTACCTGCTGCATCTGAGCCCTGACGAGGAGGTCCAGCTGCCCGCAGAGACACAGCATCTCCAGGCCCACCTGCTCTGGACTCAGATGGACCGGCATCAGGGGCCTCTTCACCTGTAGCTCCACTGACCACACAGCAGATAAATCACAAGTCTGTCTGACATCTCCTCCCTTTTTCCTTTACTGTTTTATCAACAGACACAAATTCCCAGGGGGCACCCCCACCATCTATTAATGTGTGTGTCACTGTCCCGACAGGTCCCAGGGAGGCTGGAGATAAGGACTTTAGGGGAGTGGTCAGTGTGTTGAAATGAGACAGAGCCTGCACTCTTTCAAGATGCAAAAACATCACAAGTAATATGACAACATAACACTGCTGAAACCTGGAATAAAAGGAGTGTGTGATGCTGGGACTTACCTCTGAAAGCTTCATGATAACCGCACGGCTGACATAGCGGCTCCGTTGTGCTCACTGCCATTTCTGACTTCAACCGGCTGTGAATACCTCAATAATCTCCTAAATGTACCTAGAAGCCATAAGAAGCTCGTAAAAGCTAAGTTAACAGCCTAGTTGAGATGTAGAGAATAATAGATAAAGGTCTATTTATCTTATGGCATCTTGACGGAAGTATACAGTATCGCAAGGGGTGCGTTCGGGACTCTAACGTTCATCAGGGTGAATGAAAGCCGATGGTGTTTCTTCATCCGTAATTCATCGTTTTCCTGCAGGTGTCGATGCTCACACACAGCTGCGATGCAAAGAATACATCCTTTATACCCGGAGGATCCATGAAAAATAATAACAGACAATGCCCACGCCCTTTGCAACAACAGTCGTGCAGTAACAGACTGTTATTTGCAGTTTTGAACGCCCCCTCCACACACACAGAGCCTTTCTGCATGATGTCATGCTTTAAGGATGGAGACCACAGCGTCACTTGGTGAGGATGCAGAGCTGTTCTTTACAGGACTAGAGCCACGATCAATGTTACTGAACCAGGAAGAGAATCAAAAATGATCACAAAGATACTCAAAACGAATACAAAGAGCACAAGAAACACACTTTAAAGAAACTGTGAAGTCTGTGTCTTACTCCTATGTAAGAGATAAGGTGGGGCCCTTAGCACATCTGTGCCCAGGGGTCCCATTGTCTCATAATATGGCCACAACTCAAGTAGGCCTACTGTACTTACTTTAAAGGTCCCCCATCATACTGTTTGTATCAATATATTATAGGTCTCAGATATATACAAATATGTCCCTGAAGTTTTTGGCTCCAAATACCAAACAGATCGTGCATTGCATTGAAACCCCTGTTTCAGCCCTGTTCCAAAAGTGCTGATTCTGTCTGTTACTTTAGATGAAAATAAGGAGCCCCTCCCCACGCCCCTCTGCGAGATATTTGGTTAAAAAGAACACAATGGTGCTCTAGGAGGAGATGCAGGTGCTAAGGTGGGGGGGGGGGGGGGGGGTTACCTGGTTGGTTATTGGCTAATGGTTACACAAGCCAACAAATCGTTATGACATCATAAAGTGGCCAAAATCTGATCAGCTCATTTTCAGACAGGTTTTTATATAAATGGATCAGGACAAAAAGAGAGAATCTTTTTTCCTGAAACTTTCAGAATCTCTTCACACAGAGGGCACACATGTTTATGTATAAAATACATGAAAAAGTGCATTTTGCATAATAGGTGACCTTTAAATACCAAATATAATGAAAGGGAAATACTTCAGTCAACAGCATCTTTCTCAAGGTTGAACCTAATACTTGTTATTTGTATTATTGATTGATCCACCTATTATTTTTGGGATAGTGTAGATCAGGGGTGTCAAACTCAAGGCCCGGGGGCCAAATACGGCCCGCGACTTCACTTCATGCGGCCCCACAAGAGCTGGCAAAGAATATAATAATATATTGTTTATTATACGGTTACATGGCGATTTACGTTAGCAGGTTGCCCATAAACTACATGTCCCACAATGCATCTCAGACTTGCAATTATTTGCCCTAGACTTCTGCTTTCAGTCGTAGTTAATTATGAAGTTATTACCCTATCCGATAATAATCCAATGCAGAGGCAATAATGTAAAATACATTATTTTAAATATTTATATAGTCTTAAAGTTACAACCGGCCTTTTGAGTGCAACCATAATGCTCATGTGACCCGCAATGAAATTGAGTTTGACCCCCATGATGAATATTTAAAACCTAACAATGAGGAACCAAGAAGTATTTGGCATTTTTACTGTAATATTACCTGTATTCGCTAATCAATGTTTGCTTTCTGCCGATAATATTTAATGAGTCAATTGTTTGATATAATAAAAAGGTGGAAGTAAAAGTGGAATGTACTTAAATGGAGCAGTGCTGAAAGTGCTTTTATATTTAAACCTGATGGAGTTCAAGCTTGGTGAGGATCGAGTATTTTAAAGTGAAAAGTGTAATTCTACATCAGTTTTACGTTTTGATAATCTATGTAAAAAAAATTGCCAATAGTGCCATATCACTGTTACTTTGACTCAAAGAGTAAATGATCTGAATATTTAAGTATTTGCCAGTGGAAGATCTTCAAAGCACAAACCAACTCTGGGCTTGGTTTATTAAATAGCAAAGTCAGACAGGAAGTCTCCATTCTTCAACCAGGACTCAAAATGGGTCTTAATAAAATACAACTGGCTTATAAAGTTTGTCACAGTTTTACAGTATCCAAAGGGAAAGTTTGAAATAAAAATGCAGAGGTCTCGACAAAGTAAAGGCAAGAAAACATTTAAATAGTGCGCTAAGGAATATATCTCCTGATACTATAATAATATCAGTCTGGCGTTATAAAAAAAAGAAGAAAAAGAATGAAGTCAATTCTATAGCAAAAATCTAACTCACCTGATTCCTTATAACACTTAAATTTACAATAATATACATATTTTTGTAAACAACCTTAATTTCAATAGATAATCTTGTTTACAAGTGCATCTGGAGAAAAAATAACATTTATATCCTTTTGCATCAAATGCCCCCCCCCCCCCTTGTCCATGATTTACCTCAATGGCTAATCTTGTTGTGAGCTTCTATCAAGAATAAAGACTGTGGTCCACAGCTGTACAAATTAAAATGTTCCATAACAGCAATTATACACAAGGTCAATAGTCCAATGGCTGAAGCAGAGAAGACACATGCTGGATTTTGACATCTTGGGACCACAGTTGTTACTCTCCGTTTGGACCTGTCCTCGGTCTCAAACGGGACTCCGGTTTGACTCCAGTAGTCTGATTTATTCTTGTTTCTACTGACGAGTGCCGGGGGGTAGAGCGAGGTTGGCCATCAGCTCGTGAACAGAAGCAAATATCGTACACTCACCTGAGAGAAAGATAGAAAATACGGAGTGTTAATGACAAGCAATGACATTTGTGACCCGCTCTATCGAAATCAGTCGGAAGTCGCAACGGCTCATTTCAAAATAAACGTGGATTTGCGTACAAAACAATTTTTTCGGGGTGCGGGTGTTTTGTTTGATTTTAAACAAACAAAGTCTTGGCTTTCAGAATATTAAACTTTTATTTACAAAATCACACGATAAATACATTTTTGAAGCTTGTAAAGGGAAGATGACCGGCACCTCTCACTCGCAATCTGCTCTTCCGCAGCGCCGCGCCCCCTCCCTCCGGCTGACATTATGAATGTAAGCGTATAGTAATCATAGATAACACGGCAGGGTCCGTTACAGTTTGTTTTCATCTGATTTCAAATAAACAAAGTCTTGGCTTTCAGAATATTAAACTTGTTTCGGCAAATTCAGATGATAAATACAACTTTGAAGCTTGTGACGGCATAATTACAAGCGGAGAACGGAGTAACTTAACGTCACAGCAGGCTTAACAACAGCCGGTGTTTCTCGTGAGGGTTTTCCCCGGGAAACGAACGCAATACACACAAACGCAAAAATACGCAAACGAGATCGATGGATTCCAGAGAAGAGGAAACTTTGAAGGCCTTTTTCTCAAAATGATGACTCGGTGACAGTCATTATATAATGTGATATATTTCGCTTAATATTTGGAGTACAACAACAATCCTGATATCATTAGAAAGCTAGGAATATCCTCTTTCCAACAGTGTATACAACTCAAAATGTGTCTTCGGGTCAATGCGACTGATTTCAATGGAGCAGGTCACATTTAGTGTCAGGTTTAGATGACACTGACTATTCAGTTGATATTAGTTTCAGTTTAGTAAAATGATAATAAAAATTCAGTTAAGTAATTTATTAAGTGTTCATCAGTGTGAAAGTCTCACCCTGTCTGGCGGGGTGCAGTTCGTTGAACCTCTTAAGGATATTAGAGACCATGAGGGCCGCGGCCCCCGAGGAGCTGTGCTGTCTGGGGATGTCGGCCTGCTGAGTGAGGCCCGTGGCCATGTCGTACACAATGGGGACGATGATGCTCAGGGGCTCCTGGGGCACCGGGATACGCTGAGTCAGCTGCAACTGGAAGGCACAACAGACACGGGGTCAGGTTGCTTCAAATGATGCTACACAAGTATAGGTGTGTGCTTGTTGCGGAGAGATGAGAGTGAGGCTCTGCTGAGACTTACAAAGAAGAGCATCTTTGATTTGAGCACCACAGCAATGGTCCCAGGAGGGGCGATGGGGGGAGCACTGGGAGGGATGGTGAGACAGAACTGCACATTCCACTTCAGCTGTGAAGCCTGGTCAGGGAACTGCAGAGAAATCATATTAATATTTATAATACCTTTCAAACACAGAGAATTCTTATTTTGTTTATATAAGGCCAAAACATAGTAGGTACATAGTACAGATCTTAACTACAGAGCAGTACATAGAGGCAGGCTCATCAGAGCATATAGTGTACTTGTGCTATAGCTTTGTCACAATGTTTCTACAGTTATTTGACAACTAGTACAATCAAATGCCCTAACATTTAGCATATTCATAAAATCTTATACTTTCTGTGTAAAGATGGAGTAGCAATTGTGTTGTTGTTTTCTCTATAGATCAAAATACACCCAAACTGAAAAGGTTCATATACAATCATGATTCTATACATGCTACTATGTCTCTTCAATAAGAAACAGCTACCCACCAGTTCCATCTTCATGATGCGCACACAGTCTCTCAGGATGTTGGTGGGCGCCCCCAGCAGCTTTGTGAAGGCATTTAGAGTGTTGTATTTGAAGGGAGGACCAGCAACCTAGAAAGATGAAGCCATGGAATAACAACAACATGAGTGCAGGGCAGGCATGACTTCCAAAGTGTCCTTAATGTAGTGCATCGCGGGTCGGAATTGTGTTTAAATGATTTAAATGATTTAAATGAAGCACTAAACTACTACCACTACGTCTTACATATAAGAACATTTGCTGCTCATGCTTACCCTTGTCTCGAAGAACTTCTCCAGGACCTGAAGCTCCTCCTGGGTCCAGGGACCTGCGTTTTCTGGAGTGACTTTGAGCTGCAGTGTCTGGTAGTTCTTTGGGTTGAGAGCCACGCGGCACTTGAGTACCTCCGTCTTGAACATGATCACCCCCGGCTCATTAGAGTTCACAATAGATAACTGGAGGAGAATTGGTAGAGAAGGGGAAGTTAGAACAGTCAGTTAGTTAGTGTAACAAATAAAAACGAACACAAGACTTGTCTCTCCAAATGAGTGCAATTCTTACGGTGGCTTCCTGCTGGATGATCCTCTGTAGGTGCCGTCTCATGATAACTGAACCCAGAAAACGCTCAAGAGGGGAGCAGAGGTAGCTACCAGCCAGGCCGGGCACCAGACAGGGAGTGGGTGAGGGAAGCAGAAGCACATGCAAGGCATTGTGGGTGAGGATGGTAGGAATGGAAGCAGCCCAGGGGCGCTGAGGTAGCTTGCGGGGTGGAGGCATACTGGAAGGCATAACCTGTGAACCTAAAACAAAGAGGCAGAGGGAAAGCGATGTTTTAGAGAAAAAATTCAATATTTTCAATAGTGCTTCATTTATTTATGGTAAGGTATTAACCTATAGCGTGTTTTACCATAAAAACAAAATACAGAAGTGCCAAATTATTTGGAAAGGATCACCTTGTTCTGTTACATTATTTGTCCACCAAATGTAAAATATCTTGGTCGCAATCATTTATCCGTTTGTACTTTATTAGATTCCTTCCTTTATAACAACTCAATAAACAACAAGGAGTCATTTCTTTTTGAAATAATGACGGATAGGGACAATTGTATACTGACCAAAAAGGTTTACCCTTTTTGGATACATTTTTCTTGAACAATTCTAGTTAAATGTATCAAAAAAAAAATCTAAAAGGGGATTAGTATCAAGATGATTTACTAATAGTATGTCAAATGAATCCATTATCAGTTGGGATGTATAGGTTATGCGAGACAACACTGAAAGAAGCACTACTTACTGGTCCCGGCTCGCGGAGAATGAGGATCGGGGATAGGCGAGTGCAGCGATGGGTTACCAGGGGACATGCCAGGGATCCTTGCCCCAGGAGAAGGCCCTGAGACCTGGGGTGAGCCTGGCCACTGGCCCCTATGGCTGGGAGACACCATGGCATATGGAGAGCTGGGGTCCAGAGCACCTAGGTTGAATAAGAGACAGCCATCAGCAACGAAATAACACTAATACACAACAATTAACACTGTTAAATGTATACACCACTGTGTGCCCACTAAATACTGCCCATTTTTCATTGGATGTCATTTTCAGCCCGTGCCAGAAGACCAGAATTACCACCAGGCCAGAATTTAGGGCCATCCTGCTGCTTACCGTGAGGACTGGCAAAGCTGGTCTGGCCCATGGCAATGCCAAGAGAAGACGGAGAGGGGGTGGGCCCGAAAGGAGAAGGAGCCCGCAGAGCTCCACTAGGGGAGCCAGAGGCATGGATGTTCCCTGCACACACACACACACACATACATACCAAAGGACTCATCAGACTCTGAGCTTGACAAGTTCTCATTGCGCACACACACACACACACACACACACACACACACACACACACACACACACACACACACACACACACACACACACACACACACACACACACACACACACACACACACACACACACACACACACACACACACACACACACACACACACACACACACACACACACACACACACACACACACACACACACACACACACACACACACACACACACACACACACACACACACACACACACACACACACACACACACACACACACACACACTAAAGCAGGGCGGGCCGTAGTCTCTGGCTGGCGGGCTGAGATGGAGGAATGGAAGGAGCAGGGCAAAATGCATGCTTCATTTCCTCTCGGCTGTGAGGCGTGTGTGTGTTGCATGAGAAGCACAACTGATATCATGGTTTTTGCAAAATTGAAAATGGGCACACATGGTAGCTCCTCCTCATTTTCTGTTGCATTCACACAATTTGTTCTTGCAACAAACCAGCAGATAGTTTGAGGGCCACAATGGGACATGTTCATAAAACAAAAACAAAAGCAAACATTTGTATGGGGGCATGAAAAGCTCAGATGACAAACACAAAAGCAGACATCAGTCACTCACACACACATGGACAAGAGCCGAGCTTGCTGCTACTGTACCTGGCGACTGGGTGGGCATCATGGATGGCGAGGGGGTTACGTTAGCATGGTAATTTGGTGGTGGTGAAGTGAGAGGAGGATAGACACCTCCCACAACCCCTCTCATTGTTTGCGGCTGCTGTTGAGCTTGCAACTGATTCATCAGGCTGTCCATCACGTCAACACCCACCGGCGAGGGGGGGTTGTCATCTTCATTAACAGAGCGCCTGCGAGCATCCTGATTACTGTCTACAAACATGTTTAGGAATGTCTAGACAGGGGAAAGAAGAGAAAGACAATGTAAACAGCTGGGTAAAAGTCAATTGTTAAATCATAAACAGTATGCATCCCTCTCCTCCGTCATCATCCTGTTGGACCTGTCTGCTGCATTCGACACGGTGAACCATCAGATCCTCCTTTGCACTCTCCAAAAACTTGGAGTTTCAGGCACTGCACTTTCCCTCCTCACCTCATACCTCAAAGACCGTACCTACAGGGTTACTTGGAGAGGGTCCATACTAGGGATGCCAGCGATTATTCGATTATTCGTTACAGTCTCCATAATCGAATATTATTTTTAAAAATCGATTTAAAAAAAAAAAATTATTATTATTTTTTTTTTTTTTTCTGGCTTAGTTTCAACCAAAATAGACTAATGCTAATAATAGTAATATAATTAATAATTGTAAATGGCCATTGGTCACACCACCAGTTTGTTTTACTGTAAACTTGGAGGAAGCCTGCGTGCAGAGCAGACTGCTGCTGCAGCACGCTACACACCGACCCCGCCCCCACCGCCCCTCCCTCACCCCCCCTCCCTCACACGTGCGACTAAAGATGGCAGGTAAAAGTGTTCCTCCTCGTGGAACTACTTCGAACTTACAAGTCCAAAGGAAGTTAAATGCAAGCTCTGCGAAAAGACGTTGGTCTATCACAGCTCAACCTCCACAATGCGTTCGCATTTGAGTGCGAAGCACGCCAAAGAGGTTACAAAAAAAGACGCAGCACAGCCGGCCATTACCAACTTCACGTCAAGGCCACGTTGTTGTGATAACATGCGTGCAGGTGAAATAACTGCACTAATCACCAATATGCTAGTGAAGGACATGTTTCGTGGAAGGAGGGGGTTTCCTTAAGCTTATGGCATGCGTGGAACCAGAGTACAGGGTCCCGGGCCGTACTACAATGACCACACGTATTGAAAAGCTGTACAAAGATAAGGCAGAAGATCTGCGCAGAAGCTTGTCAACTGTCTCAAAGGTGTCGATAACCACCGACGGGTGGACAGCACTCACAACAGAATCGTACGTTACCATAACCTGCCATTACATCGACAGTGAATGGGAGATGAAGAGTGCGGTTCTACAGACCCGTGCAACGCCTAAACGGCACACGGCAGAGAATTTAGCCGAGGGGCTCCGCAGTGCTACCGAGAAAGTGACTGCGTGTGTACATGACAACGCGAGCAATGTCACTCTCACCAATAATGAGTACTTGGATTGGGATTCAAGTCCATGTTATGCCCATACACTCCAACTTGCAATCAATGATGGATTCAAGCTGAAGGCCATCCATCATATTGTCGCTGGTGCCAGTCGACTTGTGTCACATTTCCACCACAGCACAGTAGCAACACAGGCGCTGTGTCAGAAACAGGTTTGTTTGTTTCTTTGTTTGCACCCCCTTTCTTTTTCCTTTTCTTTTTTATGGAAGTAACAAAAATGATAGAACTTGCATACAAACACGTTTTTGCTTCTTTTCTTTTACTTAAACCTGTGATGTGACAAAGCTAATTCTGATTTTGTTTCAAGTTGATCAAACACTGCCAGTTCACCGCCTGATACAGTACTGCCGTACAAGGTGGAATTCCATCTACGACATGTTTGATCGCCTGCTGGAGCAGTGCTGGCCTGTTGCTGCGGTTCTTTCTGACCGAAGTGTCACAACTCTGTCAGACGCTAGGACCCTTGACCTGGCCGATGACAGCTGGATCGTGATGGAAGAGATGCTGCCGGTGTTGCGCTCCCTGAAATGCGCTACTACTGCCCTGTGTGGAGAGTCAGGGGTTTCCAGCTCCATGATTTATCCTGTCACAGCAACTTTGCTGACCAAACACCTGCCTGTTGCTCCAGGAGAGTCTAAAAAGGTTGCGGAGTACAAGCAAACCGTGTCCGTGTTACTGAAACGGCAACTGAAACCCGACGAAGTGGAGAGTGCCAAGAACGTTCCGTTCATCGCTTCGTTTCTTGACCCGCGGCATAAACATCTGAAGTTTGCTAACGATGCGCTCAGGGATGCTGTCAAGGCCAGAGTCAAGGAGCTGCTTTCAGCCTTAGGAGCAGACGCCAGACCAGAGATCACAGAGGAGGACTCCTCTGAGACTGAGTCTGAGTCAGCGAGGGAGTCTGCTGCGACCAAGAGACGACGATACGACAACAAGTCAGCAATGATAACATTGTTTGGAGAAGAATACCACGCGGAGGAACCTGTAACTCCTGAAATGGAGTTAAGTCACTACTGTGATGAAATGTGCATCGCTCCCCATTTGGATCCCCTCGAATGGTGGGGAGTAAATGAGACGAAGTACGTAAGGTTGGCACAACTTGCGAGGTCATATTTGTGTGTGCCGGCCACGTCTGTGCCCTCGAAAGGGTTTTCTCGGCGGCAGGACTAATCCTTAACCGGCTGCGCTCTCGGCTACACCCTGACCACGTTGACCAGCTCATCTTTTTGAACAAGAACAACTAAATAGTAAGACGTTTTGTTGTTGCGAGTGAAGCTTTAATTTGTATTATTTGGAGCCTAATTTCTATAGCCTAAAAGACTCACTCGCTACTGTTTGTTAGAATGTTCATTACAATAGGCCTACTGTTATTTATAGACTATAATGCCATTTTGATTTATTATTTGATGTATAAGCAAGTGATGCTATTGTTTTTGTTGACTGATTACTGCATTATTATTTTATTCGTGATTGTTAACTAGGCTATGAAAGTGAAATTGTACGGCCTATTGTTCTAGTGCCTGCCATTGCCTTTTTTTTGAAGATGCGAGATGCACGCACACACAATAGGCTATTTATTGAATGTATTTCAATGCTGCTTATTAATACAGGCTATGATGGTGGTTTATTTTTTGTTGTTGTCTAAAGTGCCTGCCATTGCCATGGGGCGCGCGGTCGAATAATCGATTATTATTCTCCAGGGCTGCCGAATAATCGATTTTGATCATGGTCGGTTTCTGGCAACCCTAGTCCGTACCTACAGGGTAACTTGGAGAGGGTCCGAGTCCGACCCTTGTCAATTAACTACAGGGGTCCCTCAGGGCTCTGTTCTTGGTCCCCTCCTCTTCTCCTTGTACACAAACTTGCTCGGATCTGTCATTAGCCCGTATGGTTTTTCATACCACTGCTACGCTGACGACACCCAATTAATTCTGTCCTTTCCCTGCTCAGAGACCCAGGTCATCGCACGCATCTCTGCTTGTCTAGCTGACATCTCTCAGTGGATGTCTGCTCATCAGCTCAAGCTCAACCTTGACAAGAGTGAACTGCTTTTCCTTCCGGGAAAAGATTGTCCCACTCTTGACCTAACAATCAACATCGGCACCTCTATTGTTTCCCCGACTCAGACTGCAAGGAATCTGGGTGTGATCCTAGATAACAACCTGTCTTTCACTGCAAACATCGCTGCTACAACCCGCTGCTGCAGATACACACTTTACAACATCAGGAGGATACGTCCCCAGCTGACCCAGAAAGCGACGCAGCTTCTAGTCCAGGCTCTCGTCATCTCACGTCTAGACTACTGCAACTCCCTCCTGGCTGGTCTACCTGCATGTGCCATCCGACCTCTGCAGCTCATCCAGAATGCAGCGGCTCGTCTGGTCTTCAACCTTCCAAAATGTTCCCTCCGCTCCCTTCACTGGCTTCCAGTAATTGCTAGAATCCACTTCAAAACAATGGTACTTGCATACCATGCTGCGAATGGATCTGGCCCTTCCTACATCCAGGACATGGTTAAACTGTACACCCCAGCGCGTGCACTAAGCTCTGCATCAGCCAAACAGCTCGCTGCACCCTCGCTGCGAGGGGGACCCAAGTTCCCATCAGCAAAAACATGTGGGTTTGCTATCCTGGCTCCAAAATGGTGGAATGAGCTCCCCATTGACATCAGGACAACAGATAGCTTGCACATCTTCCGGCGCAGACTGAAAACTCATCTCTTTCGACTCCACTTTGAGCGATAGAATTACTAACAAAGAACTGCTAACAGAGCACTTATATGGGGATGGGAACGATTAATCGAATATTCGAAATTATTCAGGTATTCGAATAATTATTCATGTATTCGAATATGAGTTATGAATATTTTTTTTGGGAGTGATGCTTAAGTTGATTACATATTATCAAATTGAATAATTCAATGTATATATATATATATATATATATATATACGACAGTGCCCTAGCTAAATGTGTTGGGTCTAAAGGTGTGTTTTGCTCCGCTCACCGGTCCCTCACAGCGGGCAGAGCTGCAGGTGCTGATCTCTCTCTCTCGCGTCCGGTTATACTTCACTCGTGTTTATGTTCAAATCCATCAGATCTAGCTAGTTCTAGCTAATGATATGGCTGCTGCCCCTCCCTACACGCAGATCATGCAGACTCAAACGTGGCCAAAATGTGGCGCAAATTCGCTCCGCAGCCGTTGCGAGGTTCATGAGCGTGCTCCCCCGCCCCCTGTCAACACTCGTGACACATGAGTGGCCAGCCTAAACAACAATAAGCGCTGCTTGGCAACCGTGTGTGGCGGCAAAGTACATAGACATTTTGACTGGAGAGATTTAGTTTAGCCGGTATTCAACATATTTTACCAGTCATAGTCCGGTAATTATTTACACTCTAAGAAGAGTCCTACACAACAGACATGGCGTCAAAAAGGAGTAATGTGTGGAAATATTTCGACCAGGTTAGTGAGTGCGGTGTAGAGGTCAAACTATGCCAAATGAAACTTATATAATATATATACATGCTATACCTTGCTATACCCGCAAACTCCGTTCCAGCTGAGAGGGTCTTCTCTACAGCTGGGCTGATTGTGAATCGCCTCCACACATGAAAGCTGTAGGCCTATAGCTGTCAAACTGTGATCACCAGTTCAATACATTTGACAAATTCGACTTGGTTTCTACAGTTATTTGAACATGTATGTATTTGTTTCTAAAAATTATTGGGGGGAAGAAAATAAAAATCTGAAAATGTTTTCGAAACATTTTTTTTTACCCAATTTTTTTTTTTTATATAGGATATGTACATTTCGGTTAACCGATTAACCGTTTTTTGAGGGGTCGAATATTCGAATATACATTTGCTTTCAAATTCCCATCCCTATTATATACTAATAAAGGATCTAAAGCCAGTTGAGTAGCACTTGAAATGTTTTAGCTCTATGAAACCTGATGTACTTATATGATTCTGTTTTCTTCAAGGTTGTATCTTCCTGGTCGAATGCACTTATTGTAAGTCGCTTTGGATAAAAGCGTCAGCTAAATGCAATGTAATATATATCTGCATACTTTCCCGACCAATCGGAGCACACTGGGCTCACAGGGAGGGGGGGGGGCAAGTGCTGCAGCGAGCCGTTTAGTGGAGAGAGTGAATACAGATACTTTACAGAGATGCTGTATGCGAAACCAATGTGAGTTTGGAAAATTGCACAGTATAAATCTATTCTAGTAGACGACAACAATGGAATTATGATCAGTGGAAATGGCCATGACATGTGACCTTTAACACTTTTTAGGTGCTCGTACACATGTCTTTTTAACAGATCCAGGATGACCTTTTCCCCTGTTTATGTTAAGCTAATTAGCTGCTGGCAGAAGCTTCATATTTACTGTACATACATGCCTCTAAGTCTTGTATACCTTGAGTCCAGGTGCAGGGTAGAAGCCCTCTACAATCTTAGTGTTGTCAAAAAGACTGTAGGCTCCGTCTCTGATGGCGACCACACCGCGGCTGCGGCAGTAGATGTCAATGCAGTACATGTTTCTGAAGGCCAGGCGGATGTGTGTGGGTGACTGGGGTAAGATGGAGAAGCACTGGTAGGCAGTGTTGGTGCGCTGGGTCAGGCCCAGCATGGGCACGGTTGGAAGCTTGTTGATTGCGTTCAGAGGGGCCTGTGTGTCAGAGAGAACCTGAGGTAGATGATAAATAGATAATGTTACTCAGGACATTAAACAGAACACTAAAGTGAAATTAAACAGTATGTGATTAGAGAAATAGAGGATACGTCTTTTTTGCAATTATTTGAGTCACATTAAGATTATGAACAAAACAGAATACAATACATTTTAGGAAGAGAGAATAATTTAAGAGTAACCTTAGAGGCCTCTTGATATTATAACTGGATCAAGATCCAACAAGT
Source organism: Pseudochaenichthys georgianus (assembly GCF_902827115.2). Classification (NCBI taxonomy): domain Eukaryota; kingdom Metazoa; phylum Chordata; class Actinopteri; order Perciformes; family Channichthyidae; genus Pseudochaenichthys; species Pseudochaenichthys georgianus. The sequence continues at coordinate 30,206,723 of NC_047523.1, read as the reverse complement.
GGACATTTATTTGTTGTGGATGCAGTTTGACATCTGTGTACCTGCAGAAGCTGCATCACGTTAGGACTCTTGTTGAACATCTCTTGGAGCTGATGGAGGATGATATTGTGGCAGTTGGAGCAGCCAGAGTTCGGCCCCACGGTGCCCAGGGCGAGGTGGAACCGCTGGCTGTTGGCGTTCCACTGGATGGTGACGGAGCTGCCCTTGGTGGTGCCGTAACACAGCACCAGCTTACGGTAGTTGTACAGCCGCACCTCTGAAAACAGGCTCATAAGAGATGGCATCTCTGGAGGGAAGCAGTGAAGAGTGTGTAGCTGTATTAGATCAGTGTGTTTCTTTTGCAAAGCATCAAAGACACAACCTTGTGGGGGACATGACGAGTGCAAGACTTGACTAACTCTAGCTCTAACCATCTGCAGAATTCAACAACATCTTTCAAACTTACAAAAGTAAATCTGATCGCTCTGGGTTTTTTTAATTCAGTGTAGATTCATACACATGTACCAAAATGATGTAAAGTAACATACCGACTGAATTAAGATGAATTACAATCTTTGCTTAACACATGACCGTGCACGTACCTGGTAGTGCTCGAGAGAAGGTGAGGACACACTGGTAGAGCTGGCTGATGGCGTTCCAGTCGTTGAGGAACATCTCCACCACCTTGCGCCCGCCCACCGGCTCCGACAGAGGGTTTTCGTAGGTCAGATACACGTGCCGCGTGGAGGCTAATAAGAGGGGACAGATGGATTTGTTTAAACACCGGGCAGTGTTGTAAACTTCGAGTGTGGAGCCCGGAACAATCTGTTTCCGATGCGTACCTTGCTCCTTGCTGTGCGTGCTGTTGAGAGGGCAGTTGGCCAGCATCAGTTCAGCCACCCAGGTTCGGTTGTTCCTGCCCTGCAGTCTGAAGGTGCAGTCCAGCAGAGAGCGGTCTAAAGCTTTCCTGGTCTCCTCTCCTACACCTTTACAGGGAGGAATCCTGCAGGACAAACAAATATGCTGTATGATCACAATGTTTGTTGCAATGTTTATTATACTGTGAATATAAATGTGATTCATGTGTGTTTGAAAGCATGCAGGAATGCTTGTGACTGTGTATTACTTTATTAGACGTATTGCGTGACTGCTGCCATCTCCCTCCACTTGGACACCTTGGTTTGGGATTTCCATGTTGGACAGCTACTCAAGAGACAGACAGAAGGACATTTAGCATCGGCCAAACATATTTTTGCCATGCTTGATGTTGTTCCAACACATCTATGCCTGGTATGAATGATTAGAAATGTCTGCGCACTGGGACTTACCTCTGCTTTGAGGCCAATGAAAGGCATGTTGGTGTCGCACATCGCTACAAGGTGAGCCAGCTCTTTGTTGAAGGCACACATTTCTCCAGACCGCTTAGGCTTCTTTGGCTCCGGCTCCCCCTGGTCCCCAGATACCTATGGAGCAACAGAGACAAAGCAAATGGGTTTAATTGATTCCTTAGCAATGTCTTTTCTCACATTCACAAAAAGGTACACATGTTCACAAGGGGACGCTGACCAGTACAGGGAAAAGCTGAATTTATATTTGGTGGTCAGTGTTTCCCCTAGGATGGAGTCATAGCAGCGGTGCTAAAGATTTTTTTTGTGTGTGCACGTGCGAAGTGCACCCCGCCAATTTGTTTCTATGTGTCTGCCAGCACAAGAAAGGCTCTTGAGGCCTAGTACCAGGGCCGGTTCTAGCCAATTTGCTGCCCTAGGCGAGATTTTATATATAAAGAATAAATTAAAAATCTCTACAAAAAACAAATGCACTACAAAAACAGAAACTTATTGACATAGGTGATATACGTCAACATGGCTTCAAATGTATTCAGTATTGTATGAATATGTTTGAATTGGGGGGTGGACGTCACATCCTTTCGGGGAGTCCGGGGGCATGCCCCCCGGGAAGTTTTTTTTTAACATTTTAAAGTAAAATGCTTCAATCTGGTGCACTTTGAGCACACAATTACTAGAGACCTGATCTAGGGGGTACAACTCTAAACACCCATATGAAAAAGATCGGTTTACATTTTAATAATCAAATAAGTATGTGAACATAACCAATAACCTACCATAGCCAATAACAAATAAATGTAACTTATTTTATTTTTGTTGTTCATTCATATCTTATTTGACCAGTTAACATTTATTTATTTATGCATATTTTTGTATGCATCTCTCCAACTTTAAACGATATTTTTGATTACTGTCCTATACTGTAGTATACATTGGAATGATTTCAATGATGGCGCCTGATAAGCCAACATCCCCCACTTTCACCACTTACAGCGCCCATCGTACAGGGCAAATGAAAAGTGTAACCGGGGTGAAAAGGGTGTTACATTTACTTAATTATGAATGTTGTTACATCAAGGCCGAAAATTAGGATGAGCGCCAACGGTCAAAAATGTTTTTTCCCCTCCCAGAGCTACCAGTGCAGCGCCCCCCAGATCTGGCGCCCTAGGCGACCGCCTATGTCGCCTATGTGATTTTTGGCAGGGCCAAAAATCGGCCCTGCCTAGTACATACAGTGGCAATGTCTCAAGATTTAGCAAAATTACACCTTTATTGAACATACAGTAACACAAATACTACAAATTCACATAACAAACAATCAAAAATGAAAAAGGGTCGCCACTTATTATTTTAATAAATAAATAAAAAGTTTTTTGTTGTTTTTTGGGTACCTGGCTGGGGCCCCCTAGTAGCGGCGCGTATATTTCAGCAGCGGCGCTGCGCCGCGACTATTTGTATATAGGGGAAACACTGGTGGTATATTGTGGTGATGCAGACTACATATGTATCAACTGAGGCAACCCAAAATAAAATATATTTTCTTATCAAGAATAATGGAGGGTGGACATTGAATGCGTTTACTTTTCCCAGCACATTTCAAACTGTCTAGTTTAATCTTGAAGACAAGATCAATTAAAACCGATACGAAATGCTGTATGTCAACAAACAGAGATAAATGTTTTCTACTTTAGTGCTGCCTACCTTTCTCTTAGAGCCAGGTCGGACCACTCTCCCTGTTGTGTCCTGGACGAGGTGTTCTAGGTTGGGTTTAAAATGCTGCAGGAGCTGTGCACACATGGGCCCGTCATCTCCTTCCAACTGAGACACGGACAGGAACGAGTACTTGTACTGCAACGCTGTGGGACTGCTCGGCACTTCATGCATGTCCACCACCTACAAAAAAAAAAGAGAATGAGTAGAATTAGAACAAATTGGAAGGATCAACAATGGAGAATAAGAAGGTGGACACAAAAGTCAATTCAAATATTGAATATGGAATTTTGGTTTTAAGAAATAGATTTGTTCAGGAACTCACAATGTAGTACTGCGGAAGACGTGTGAGCTTAATGAAGAGTCTGTGTTTGGACAGGTTGCCTATGGGGTGAGAAGCCGAGTTGGACAGGTGAAGAATATCAGTGCACACGGTGGGAAGGTGTTTCACAGACTGTCGAGAACGCTGCTCCCCCAACCAGAACCTTGACAGAGAGAAAGAAAGATTTGATGTCTCAATAAAATCCATGATGTGAAAAAGTTCCGGAATCATAGCTCCCGCTGTTTACTAGTGCAAGACTCTGGCAATTCAGATCCCTGTCATCCTTCTCAACCACCATCTTGCCACCTTCTTAGCCAAGTGTTGCTATTGACAGCAATAAGTACATTTTGACAAGCTAGTGGCAGGCGTTGACTGCGAACTGCCAATGCTATACTTTACACTGTCAGCTGTGAATGTACGTGTGGTGTTTATAGCTATTTAAAAACGGAGGTGGTGTTCTCACTTAAGTTGTTGAAGCCAAGATATGATGCGCTTCATGTCATCGTTAATGGTCTTTTCAATGTCATCCAGCATAGACTGATCTAGAGAGAGAACACACAGGGTTATTTATTGCACAGAGTGGAGCATAACAAACATTACAAAGGAACTATGAACTAATATTACAAAAACATTGTGATTTGCTATTACTTACCTAATCCATACAGCATGGGTTGGAAGACGCCAGAGTGCAGGTCTACAAAAATGTGTAAACACTCTGAACGACCACAGGGCTCCAGTATCGGAATAACGAGTGTGGGTAAAGCGGTCTCGATGAATGCTGAAATAAACAAACAAACAAACTTCAACATCTCTTTTGTAGATGACTCAAAACCAGTTACAGTACATTAACTGACAGAACGTACATGGAGGATGCATGAGAGAGCACACCTCTATGAGCTAATGGGAATTTTGAATGTGCAATTCATCATAATTAAGACCAAGAAAATGATCCCATTACATTTTATTGTCAGGGTTAAAAGCAAACGTTCAACTGCTGTCAGTGATATCACATGGCTGCAACTGCTGTTGAGGACAACACTGGTTTCTTTTGCTTAATATATACCTACAAATGTGTTTAACTGAGTAAATACATACAGTTGTCACCAGGATTGCTGGTCTTCAGAATGGCCTTCAGTTCCTGTAGCTTCTGATTGGACCTTGCATGCACACTGTCAATCAAAAGCTTCTCCACTGAGAGATGGTCAATCTAAAAAAAGGAGTTAAAAAGGCATACATTATTTAATTGTAAAAATAATTGTACATTAAGCCACACTGCACCTTTTTGAGAACATATATCCGACTTACCCTCAAAGCTCTCTCCATTAATCTGGAGTCACAGGCAGGGAGAGGGGGCTCATGAGATATTTGCAATGGCTTAGATCCATCTGATTCGTCAATCTTGATATTGACTTTATGTACTGAGGCTGTACCCGTTTTCCTACCCAAAACCTGTTGGCTGATGAAACGAAAAAGGCAAAAATGAATCATTCAATTTGGGTATTTTGGAAGAACACAGTGTCCAGGGAAATGTAGAAGGTCTTACTTCCAGACAGTGAGCGTGAGGTATTTTGCAGGCATATATCGTTCCTCCTGCACCAGGTCACCCCATCGCTCTCTGATCAGCATCATAGTCTGAGAGTGGAGCACCTCTAGCTGCAGTGACAGACAGAAGGAGTCTGGAAACAATGCAGTTAAAGGAAACAGTGTGGGGAAATGTCAAGTCTAGGTGAATTGAGATAAAAAGAAAAACTACTACACACATCCTTCTATTAAAATTCAAAACACACTCAGATATATCCTCAAGACACGAAAAAAGGGGCATTTGTGCCTGACACAGACTGCTCTTTGACACGGTGAGCTGCACGGCTGGCGTCGGTGGGGGGAGGCTGAGCAGAGATGTACTGATTAGCATTGTGATTAGCTCATTCGAGCTCATCTCGCATGCTTGATTAGGGTCTTTGATATTAGCATGAATGCTAACAAGCTGTTGATTCTCTCTATGTTTCACCACAGACTGAAGCGTGATAAGACCGTGACTTTCTGATCAGAGGAGATCCTCTTCTTTCTGTATATATGGTTTACAACAGAATGGTCAATGACACAATTAAGAGTTCCTGACAACACTAATGATAGATGATTGTTTTTTTTACTTTAAACTAATGTTATAGATGTTTTTTGAAAATAAATAGGTTGGAGCATCTTGTATATAGAATAAATCTGTAAAAGGCTTTGGATCTTGATTTATTATGCGAAAATGTTTTTAACTGTCATTTTTCTTTGTTTAATTTAAAGGTTTTTTTTTAATCTATTTTATGCCTCACTGTATTTATATCTTCTATTTTATAATATACTCAATCTCGTGTTTTTTTTGTCCTCGTGTTTTAGCTATCATACATTGTTGTGCAAGCATTGTTTCATATTTCATATCGCCACAAAAACTAAAGACACTTCAATTAGCTCTGATTCATAAAACAGTGAACACATTTCCTAATACTGAATTTACAGATGTTACATCTCCATAAGGAATTCATTACAAAACACATGAATTGAATTGGTGATTGTAGTGAGAACCCTTGTAAATAACTCAAAGCAGTTGTGTGTTTTTTTAAAGGTTGTTAAGAAGAATGCAGCCGAGTTTCTCATTGAAATGCTGAAAGTGTCTGCTTGCCCAGTCAATACTCTATATGCCCAGAGACAGACACACACAGACACACAGACACACACCCTACTGCAGTAGTTCACATCAGACTGGGACTAAAGCCAAGTTTGATTGTGCATGCCACAGACAAATTGCATAGACAAAGAAAGGATACGCAAGCAGTTGTACATGTCCTGCAGAGGTTTTTCATCCGCACACAGGCGCGCCTGGACCAACTCGTGGATGAAGTTCACCTGCAGACTGTGGACCAAGGTTCGGCCATCTGTCAATTGCGAGGAGGGGGTGGGAAGACAGGTGGGAGGAGCGTGTGAAGGGGTTGACAGACAAACCAATTAAGAGTAAATGGGAAAGGGAAACCCATTAGCAATGAAGTATATTGTCAATCAGCAAGCCAATGGTACACTGTGGTGTGGAATGGAGATGGAGAAGCCTTACCTCCAGTTTCCTTGTCCTCCACAAGAATCTCCAACTTCAGCAGCCTCCAGGGAATATCTGGGTCATCTCCCATCACTGTCAAAGTGGCCTCAAACTCTCCTTCCACTCGAAACTTTACACGCCCATTAGCTACACAAAAACACACACAAGAAATCATAAAAATAAGATATTGTAATAGACAACATTTCCTTAGAGAAGCTGTTAATGTAGGTATATGAATAGCTATCAGAAAAAAATCCATAGTCGCTTTACAAACACTGCTTACCAACTGTGAGGTTTGCTAGCTGAGGTGGTAAGTCTGTAGTGACAAGGCGGTGCCGTAAAATCTGATTAAGTTGACACAGGGTGGTCTGCTTCTCAACCTTTGTGATGGGGTCTGGAGGAATGATCTTATCCTACAAATGGACACAGAGTCAATTGTGAGGCATACATAGAGTGAAATATCCCAACATCAAATCATATACATTTGTAGTCTTTCATGGTTTAATACACAGTTTTAACAGACTTACTCGTATACATGTGGGCAAGCGTGGATACGACCCTGTGGTGAGGACATCAATGGCAAAGGGGATGGCAAAGCTGGGTAAACGAGCATGTACCAGGGCATCTCTGGCCAGCGATGCCAGCCTATCAGCTGTATCTACGAACAAGATGGTCTGCTGATCCAAGAAGCTGGAGATCATCTATTACCACAAGAAGCAAGAGTAAGCTTTGATATGTTCTGATGGTACAAAGTAACTTTGTTGTGTATTATCAAAATCTACCTAAAAAGGAAGTCAAATTAACATACCGCGCACTTCTCAACTTTCCCTGCATTGCTTGCCCACTTCACCAGGGCTAGCAGACGCACAAATAGCTGCCTGGTACGACTGGCAAACTGGACAATCTCAATTTTTCTGAGAAGGAAACATTGGGTAAGAAATTAAACACAGTGTAACACAACAGCTTAACAGAATAGGTAGTTAAAGGAGTGAATTGATAAAGACATTCTGGAGGAAATTAAGTAACATACCTCTCCATGTCCGTTTTTCTTGGAAGCCTGAATAAAAAATAAATTACAACTTTTTATTACTGACATTGTCATCAAAGTAGAGCAACAACATAGCTTATAACATGCCATAACTCAGTGGGTTTGTGGTATGAGTATGACACGATAGCATTACATGAAAATGTTTTTCAGTTAGGAGGCGAAGATAAACTGTCTTTGGGACAGCAGTTGGGTCTCCCATATACCCCCACAGAAACACTTACTTTAAATATCAAATTCATTAGTTATAACTTCAGGATATTAATACAAATTATGTGTTGCAGTGATATAAAGTAATTAATTTAAACATTACAAATTGTACTCAAGTACTGTACTTAAGTACAATTTTTGTATTTGTATGTGTTGCTACTTTGCACTGTTACCCCATTACAAATCAGTAAATCGTGTACTTTTACTCCACTACATCTATGTAATACCTAGTTACATTGCAGATTTAGATTAATGATGTGAAATACAATCAAGAATAAAATAATACTTTAATTAAACCTGGAGTAAAATGCACAAGCTACCCTGCAGCACACAACGTGATTACAATGTGCTGCACCTTTACCACATATTTGACACATGCATCAATAATTATAATCAAAACATGTCATATTATTCTGAGATGGCCCGATCTGTATAATGAGTAATTTTGGCACGTGAAATAGATTTTGATGCTAATGTTTTTTTTAACTTTTACTTAAGAAACATTTTGATTGCAGGTCTTACACTGTGGTAGATCTACATTTGTACATGACCTGAGTACTTCTTCCACCTCTGAGGTGTTGTTTACCGGTACGTCCCATCACATATGTGGGCTATCCACTTTGTTAGGGCATAACATTAGGGCTATTAATTACATCTTGATGAGTCGGTTAGCTTTTGGCGTTATTATAGTGACTGGAGGAAGATAGTTCTCTAAGTTTACAGGTGTTAGCTGATTAGCCCGCCGGTAAGTTAGCTTTGAGGCCTACGATGCTAACATGTTACTTACAGTTCTGACAGCAGGGTGATTTCATGGTAGGTCCTCTGGAGGAGAAATTCAATGAGCAGGCTCATTCGGACCCCCTGTGTGGCCGGTGTCCCGGGTGGAGGTGGCTGTGGACCCGAGACAACCGGACCTCCGAGTGGGACGAGCTGCCCGTCTGACCCAATCTGCACCGGAGCCATTTTACAATGACGCTAGGGCTAACTGTTTGTTAGCGATGGACACCCAGCGGAAAACTATCGAGCTGTAGTAGCTTACTTCTTGTGAAAAGATTTCTCTTCACTATCTCACAACATCTCTGTCCCGAGACGAGTTTCTCGGCATGGACTTGGTTTCCTTGTATGGCACGAAACTCAACAAATGCACCAAATTTGGTAACTCATTACGGAGAAGGCTCAACGCCGCTCTGCCGCCATCTTTGCTGTCGGGAACGCTTAGCAATGCATAGGTCCGGTGGGAAAGAAAACCAAGACAGGAGCCCTGAGGAGTGAGAGTCATGAATGTGTCCTCATTATTGTGTCTCACACTGGGTTACTGGTTCCCAGGCCGAACAATTTGTTTAAGGCCAGGTTTACAATGCCAGAGAAGTGCTTGGGTGTATTACTTAATTAAGTGCATATCCTGCTGTGACACTATCTTTCATGGATCATATTCATATCTGTATAACTGAAAGTGCATTGTATATCGACCAAGTGTATTTAATTAATTAAGTGTGTCAGTCTGTGATGTTACAGACTCATGTCGTTAAAGGGCTCATATTCTTCCCAAGGCCCACACAACCTTGTTGACGTACGTGGGTAGGGGAGTATTGTGCATTTTGTAAAGATGAGGCATAAAACACAAGGTGTTGAAGCAAAGATTGACAAACAATATAAACATGTATACAACTGTCTTCAAGAGACATGTTCTGAAATCAAAGATAAGTGAGATGCAAAGGTGTTATCCTCCTTCAATGCTGTTTATGCATTTAATTAGCCCTGTAAGTGCCAGCTGAGTGTGTACTGAAGCTGCAAGAAAATAGAGTAACCTTAAACATTGTAACACTGTCTAAAAAAATGCCCTGTTAATAACCCCTTTGTCCAATCCCTCGTATTTTTGATTGAATGTATAGATTATTTATTGTGCATTAATTAAGAATTTGGTGTCTTGTTTAATGATGTGTTGGACCACTGGATGACCACAAGCCATCAATCACTACTGCCCCTTGGCTCAAGACCAAGGGGCAGTCATTGACCCCCTAAACTGGGAGGATTTTGACAATGTGAACAACAAATAAAGTGCAACATCAACTGACCTAAAAAGGCCATTGAGTGGGTCATGTGGAAGTGTAATGTACCCCATTTGCAAACAATAGGAGAAATTGGGCTAATAATGGCCCAGTAGCTCTTTGTTATGTTCCAGGTCTGTTGATTGATGTGTGGTTTATAAATTGTTCCAGGTCTGTTGATGTGTGGTTTATAAATTGTTCAATCAAATAGAATTTTGAATACTTTTATAGACTATATCCAACCGTTCACTTGTACCTGTCTCTCAAATCTTCAGATGCCCTCATGAACACTGTAACAGATTTTGCTTGATCAAATCATTTTTAGTCTGTCTGAAAATTAACTGTAAACATTTCAAAATGCAGAGACTTAAGAATAAATGTAGGAAGTAAGCCTAACTTGGGTGGTATTTTTTCACAGAGGTAAACAGTCAAACCATTTAGGAAAGGGAATAAAGCAATATTCTTAGTTTTCTATCAATCACATCCTCTCTAATAAATGCTGAAATGCAGTAGTGTATTGTAAATAAGTACATGTACTCAAGTAAGAAATGTACTTTATTTGAGTATTTGAGTATGTATACTGCTTTATGCTTTTACGTCACTAGATTCTGTGGGCAAATGTACTTTTACTCTACTACTACTTTTTTAACAAATGTAGTCACTTGATAATTTGCAGATTTAGGTTATTAATACAAACAATTATTCGACACACATTATAATAAATAATTATAGGTTAAGCTACCCAGTATTGTAATAAGTACTTAAAATAAATCCTACCTTTAACAAGTGATTTTTTTATTCAAATAGCCTACTTTTTTTTGCTTTACTACATTTTAATGCAGGACTTTTACTTCACTTGTTACACTGTAGTATTGCTACTTTTACTTAAGTAACTCATCTGAGTACTTCCTCCACCTCTGCTGAAATGTCTGTTTGTGGTACGTTTGAATGAGCTGATTTGGACTTTTATGAAAACATGACATCTTCATGTATGACCACCCCGTGCGATAGGAGGCGATATAGTCAAGTGCGTCAGTTTGCTCAGTTTTTTCTCTTGGTTTTAATGAAAATACGGATTGTACATCCATACTGGAGTCGGAGTCACACATCAGAATTGAGAGAGGTTTTATGCCCTTTCCATTCAGCGGGTGTTGTGTTTGCTGCGCTGCACTCCGTTGTGGTGCAAACTAGCTCATAGACAAAGCTGACTATTGGAGTTCACACAGTCGTCTGGCCTGTTTTTACTGAACGGCATTTGTGTACGACTGCGCTTCCGCCATGTTGAACGGATTCAAGTTGTGAGTGACTGCTGGGACCGAAGTGACAAGCCCCAGAAATCGGACTAGATAGAGTTAGGGGGCTGTTACCGCGCCGGTGACGCAGGAAAAACACCCAGAAGCAGAGGAAAAAACGTAGGAATTAGATCTTTCTAGTAACAGGTTTTGGGTCCTGCGAAACTGTCACTCATATAGGCCACGTTTATGTAATATACGACGACACCATCGTTCAAGGCTGGACGTAGCCCGTGAATAGAGGGGGAAGTCATATCAAATTCCTGGTGAGTTGTTAGCTAACTGGCTCGGTGCGCTGGCTGGTGATTGTTAGCTGGCTAGTATTAGCGTCAGCTGGTGGTGGATGCAAGGTAACATTACTGCATTTTAGCGGCTTGTGTTATTCAGATGCTGTTGGTTTAACCTCTCTTAACTATTCCTTATTGAATCTTTGACAATGTCAACACGATTAAACTGCAATTCATGGTCAACAGTACGTGTAGTCTGATTAGCTCACTCCGCTGCATTCACTGAAACCAAGCTAGCGCTAGCTAACGTTACCCGCAAACGGTCACTGTCTACAGACTGAGGAAGAACATTTCCTTCTAACGCCTAATGTTTACAAATTGTTCATATTTGATTATCCTCCAATCATATCTGTTATATGTTTCGTTAATAGCAGATTCATCAAAACCACAATGATGTTAACATTTTGTATCCTTTTGGCTTCCAAGATTTCATTTTCAGTTTGTTTTAGCCAAGTTATAACTTGGCGTTAGACGATACGGTTCAGAACACTCTACATTTCAGGAAATAGACGACTCCCCTGTCACTAACATATTTAACGTTTTTTAAGACAACCAGCTAGCTTAACTTGAGTTGAACGCTGAAATTGTTATGAAGTGGTGTTAAACATAATCTCGGGGGGTTCATTTTATAAAGGAGATAACTATTTAGCTAGTTGTCGAGTCATATCAGCAAGCCGCTTGTCAAAATAGGAACGTTAGCCAAATGCACCTTCGGGTATTTACCCGAACGTAAGCTAACTGCTAGCTAACGCTAGAACTGTTTATCTAGATTGCTTCTCGTTAGCATGCTAACACTACCAATGGTGATTGTAAATGGCGTAACATGGAACATGGTTGGTCAACAATAACGCCGGGGAAAGTGAATGTATATCGATACCGATTAAGGTTATTCATCAAACTATCTGTGTGCTAGATCGTGCATTATTTAGCAAAGGTTTGCTGGGAAAGTTTAATGTCAGGCCCGGTCGAATAGTGAGGCCTGCGTGTCTCAGCGGGCTTTGGTCGACAAGGCCGTCAATGCTCTGCTGTCTGGGCGGATCGCCTTGCAAGCTAACCAAACGTTAGTGCCGCAGCTAGCTAGCAGCAGGCGTTAACTAACTAAACCACCAGCTGTTAACGGTTGTTGTGGGCGCTAGTTTGTATCAATAGTTACATAATGTCCCCTTGTACTTTATAAGTACATGGGCTTGTAAATATTGAAGATATTATAAGGTAGCACACATCCTGTTACATGATCGATTTCTCCGTCCATAAAATGTTTTTTATAACGTTAACGTTTTGAAGCCGGTTCAGTGCGAAAGGCCGCAGTTATACCTAGCTTAGCGCTTATTTTAATGGTGGCTGGTTGTTATCGTGTGTGTCACTTTGTTTGACACTGTTGATAAAACAGAACGCCCTAACCCAATCCCCCCATTAGTAGATCGTTGGCTTCTGAGTGGTTTCACTGATAGTAGCTTTCAATTTATTATATGACATGTACTCAGGAAACCAACACAGTCGCCAGATTGTGCTTATAGTAATTGAAGTAATGTGATGTACTGTTCGTAATGACAGCTGCAACCCAAATATCCGATGCTGAAGCAGATGCCTCTGGCCACCTGTAAAATAGGAAATAAGCTAGTTTCACTACCCTTAAAGAAGGCATATAGTAACAACAGTTAAACGCATTTAACCATTCGTGTCTTGTGACAAATGAATGGCTACTCGCAAAGTAGATTTATGTTTAGGCTTTAGTACACCTATGTTAGCTTGTAAAGCACATATTTGAAGGCAGACTGTGACTGTTGAAAGCTATTATTTATATATGTTTGTATAATGTGCTTCAAACAATCATGACTTCCATTGTAATTTGATAAACCTGATAACTATTGAGGTTTTAGGGCAAACTATTCATTAATTGAAAATGAAATTGAGACCATAATCACTCATAAACCTGTGTCCTTTAGAACTTAAAGTTCTATCTTATATCACCTTATACATAGTGTGATTATCTTCTTCACCAAAGCTTTCTGTTTTTTAAACGGCATAGAGGATCTATTGAACGTGTTCTATATGATCTAAAAGCCATTAAGTCATGTTCCTTTTTCTTTATGATGCCCTGCACCCTATCAATCTTGATCACAGGAATTGCTGGAAGAGGGTTCTGACTTCATTAGCAGTCTGAAAACGGATATAATCCACTTCGAATTGCACTATACATTTAAAAACACATTGACTCTAAAACTGCATATAGCCAAAGTGTTCATTTTAATGACAGGAAGGCTGAAAGGTGTGGTGTTGAATGTGCTGATTTGCTGCTGATATGAAGGCATGTGTGATAATGTATTGGTCTCAAAAGTCATCATCGTCAATTATTATATCTCTTAATACTCAGGGCTTATTTAAATCGCTAACTATTCTCTCTTATCTCTTATTCCTGCACCTTTTTGTATTTGAAGGTTAACTTTTTAATGAAAGCTGAAATATGAATCATTTGGATTGAAATGCAGGATGAAGCTACCTTAAAAAGGATATTTATCTGTGGAATTTGTTGTCGATCAGTCAGTCAAGTGCTAAATTTCATCATGTTTTACTGATTGTCATACTGATATGTAAAGGGAGATTCCAGTGTCATACAAGCTGGGTCTTCTTTTTCCTTTTTTTGACCATGGTTCCGTTTACTAAACATTGCACTCACTTAAGTTGATCGCTGAGGTCTGGGGCAGACACAATGTTGAGAGCTTTTTCTTCACCCTTATGCAATATCTTCCTTGTTACATTTAGGCCAATAAAGAGGTATGACGACATGACACAAATGTCCTCTGGCTTTAATCGAACTGTGGCAGTGGTAGTTCTTTGGAATGTTCCTTAACCAGTTCATGGGGAGTCCAGTCAAGCAAGTCATAAATACAAATCCAGTATAGAAAAACACTTTTTAAAATTGATATAAAGGCAAAGATATTAACCAAACTTTCTGAGGTAACATGTTAGAGTTGACAAATCAACATCCAGGCTTAACCTCCCAGTTTAGGAATATTTCTCACATTACAAGACTATCCTTCAAGACATATGCGCTTAGTAATCAGGCCGAATAGCCAGGTTTTTTACTGTCTGATTGCTCGGGGCTCTTGTCCCATTGGACTGTGTCATGTATCAATGTCACCATGTTCCCACATCTAGTTAATGTTAACACATTGTTATTACAATTGATACAAATAATGTCCAAAAACAACAAAATAAGATCCTGTTCGTACTAAACAAAAATCTCTGACAACCAATCACTAATGATTAAGTCAGTGGTAATTTCAATTTCACTTCACAATCCATCATGGTGGCCCTATCGCCACCATACACACCTGAGGCTAATGTGCATGTCTATGCTCATATTTGAGACGGTGCTTTAGACTGGTGGGACTTGAAATGGATTCAGACATGTTGTAAAAGTAGAAAGAGGTATTTGTGCATAGCAAGTTTTAGGACCTGTGATGGCATGATGCACATAAATTGAAAGTGAAAATGAAAAATGGCAGTTGTCAGATAGGATTACTTTTGGCGCCGTTTTTTGGGGTTTGACATTTATTATGCTATTTATTATTGCAAGGCTAGATGGGCTGGTAGCACCACTGCCTAATGCAGCTTCATCTCCTGGTTTGAAGCTTATTTGTGATGATTTTTAAAAAGCTAGCAGGTGTGGGATACCTATCTCAAACTGTCAGCAATGGGTCGGCAACAAATCATTAATTGTTAGTGCAGGATATTCTGAATATAATTTAAATCAGTGATCCGTGTCAGCCATTTAAAGCCTGGCTGAAACATCCTTATTCATAAAACATCTGCATGGTAACCGAAACCCAGAACTACCAAGCAGAGCACAGCCCAGTTCAGAACAAGTGGATGATGTCTATGGTCAATTTAGCAGAACAAGATTATGATTTTTTGTTTTAATGTATTACAGGTGACTTAACCAACCTACTGATAATTCTGACCTGTACCCCTCTACCCTTTTCCCCAGGTTATGCAATGGTCTCAGCGGCACATCCAGACCTCCAGGTGCTTGTGTCCCTCTCTCGTGCGTTCGGGCTCTCTTCCCTCTGCTCTACAGCTGAGGTGGCTGTGATTTCCCTCCTGGCCAGCGCTCCGTAAGAGGCCAAGATTGCCAAGATCTGCCCGGTGGCGAGCATGACGGCCACCACGCGTGGCTCTCCGGTGGGGGGCAATGACAGTCAGGGCCAGGGCCAGGCACCTGATGCTCAGAGCCAACCCCCACTGCCACAGAACCAGGTGAGCAACATCTTCCCAGCTAATACTCAACATAAGAGTGTACAGCTTTGTTTTGAATGACTGTGCATTACACTTGCTTTTGACGGCAGACACATGTATATTTAACCTGAGAAGGGACAAAGTGAGTTGTGATATCTCCCTTTTTAGTAAGTCCAGACACTGCAGCACCGCTTTTTTAACAGATACATCGCTCATACCTAAACCACACACAGATGCCCAAGGGGACGAAAAGGGAGGGGATGAGGGAGCGGAAAAGAGTGAAGGAGAGGCATCAATGAACAGAGCCTCCTGAGTGATGGATAAAGGATGTGTGTGTGTGAGTGTGCATGTGCAGTCCTGTGTTGGTTGGAGATGAGCTGTGGTGAGACGTGAGAGGCAAGCTGCCTATGTAGGTCAGCCAAGCAGAAGGAGCCTTCACCACACACCCCCACATTTCATATTTCTCAGTTATGCGTCTCCCTCCACTGTGTGTATCCCTCTTTTACTCTCACACACAGCTGCTCACACCACCACTGATGTTCATACACATTCCTTAGATTAGAAATGAAATAAAGACAGGAATGGTCACATCCGGTGCTTAAATTCACATTTATGGATACACATTGTTGTTTTTGCTTCTCAAACACTCTTCCTTCCAAAGAAATTCTGTTCAACAGCACCGTAACAGATACACCCACATGCATTGCTCACACATTTATACTTGTAACACATCCATGTCAGCCCTCAGTTTTTGTGTCCTCTGGGTAGAGGAGGATGAAAAGAGCATTTGCTGTGTCTGCCGTATACTACGAGTATAATGACTTGAATGGCTTTGTTTAGAGACCTTTCAGGAGAAACACCTGCTTCTTTATGCCT
Organism: Pseudochaenichthys georgianus; assembly: GCF_902827115.2. Taxonomy (NCBI): domain Eukaryota; kingdom Metazoa; phylum Chordata; class Actinopteri; order Perciformes; family Channichthyidae; genus Pseudochaenichthys; species Pseudochaenichthys georgianus. The sequence goes on along the minus strand of NC_047523.1, from coordinate 30,190,293 downwards.
ACATGCATTTACACTTAGTGACCTGAACAATAGAAATCCTACCCCCATACAAGAAGTGGGCCTTGGCTTTCCATTGGAACATGGCCCCATGGAAACAGGTAGTTAACTTTCACTTTTGACTTGGAGGTCAAAAAGTCCATCTCACTGATAATGGTGAGATGGAGGCGTTTTGTTGTGTTGCAACAGATTTCGATTTTTTTGTATGCAAAAAAAAAAGCCATTTGTAAGAACACAATCATTATTCTATATAATTAAATAATCAGACTGGTGCATTGAGCTTAGCGCTCAGTCAGGCATTTTGTCGTCGATAGTTAATGTCAGGCAAATTTCTGACCCTTTGTTTGTTGGTCCGGAGATACCAATTATCAAAAATGCCCCATTGTGCTCCTTTTAAAACGCTACAGATTGCAGAGGCTTGTTAGCCAGTAACCAGTTGAGCACATACATTAGATAAATGGCAGCCTGCAGTTTCATATAATTTAACTGATGATATGAGAGTGTCAGTGAGCCTTCAGGTAAAGCTGCTTCTTCTTAAAGTATAATTTTCAGCGTTTCCACAAAGCTCTGAAATGATTAGACATTTGTCATCATACATTTGTTTATAGAAACAAATCTCCTCAAGGCTGCATGTGGTTGAATGGTCTAATACACATGGCATGTTACCATGACATCAAGCCAGGATATATAAAATAATGATAATGATCCAATTCACAGTGGAGTTGCATTATGTTAGATGCTGTAACAATTCCATATGCTGGTGAATTCTCTTTTTTAGAAAAGCACAAAAGCATACAGATAACCATAAACATTATACATCAATTTAAATACATGTAAGTAAAATAGTGAAAATTACATATGACATTTTAAATATCAACCTAAAACAATAAATATATTTTAAAAAAGTACATACATAAAGACATACCCATTTATTGAAAATAAACTAAATCTGTTTTAAAAGAAATGCACTAGAATTTTATAATAAGGGTATTTAAGAAGTAGCAGTAGTAATACCGCATACATTCAGTCATTCACATTCCTCCCAACCTCTTGCCTTTATGGTTTTCTTTATTTTCCGGTGTTTTATGAAAATGACAGCTAATGTCACCTCGCCCTCGATCATCAGAGTAGACATATAGTCTTCGTTATTCATGAATAACACCATGACATGAATCTCTTCCATTCCCAAGGCTGATATCAGACCTGTGACGTTGCGGTAATGATGCTTCCGCTGTAACCCGCTACGAATGGGTTAATCTCTAATGACTTTGATTGTCTGTCATTTTTCCAGACATCATCTCCCAACTCATCTAATGAGAACTCTCCAGTGAGCCCACCAGAGGAGCAGGGCCAGGGGGACGGACCCCCTCAGCTGGAAGAGGAGGAGCCCGCCTTCCCTCACACTGACCTAGCCAAGCTGGATGATATGATCAACAGGTATTTACCCACATGCTAACACACAGGCTGCATCTTCTGTCACTCCTAACTCTGCCCTAGATACAGCCAGAATGTGGACTATCGCTCTACAGCCATATTAATTGATAATGCAAAAGGGTCACTTTATTAAAGGTGGGGTAGGTAATTCACTTCAGAAACACTTTTTGTTATATTCCATGGAATGCTCTTAAAGGAAGGCTCCAGTCATTAGATAGTTAATCAAAACTTCAGTATTTAGTGAAACATTATGTTTAAACCATACCCTGAAGAAATCAGCGATATTCCAAGGTAAATAATGATTTTATAGCTCTTTTTTTATCAAAACCTGTATATTCCGTCAGGCAGCTGCCATTTTGGCCATTTTCAGTCACATGATCCGAAAAACTAGGTTGTGACGTCATCCATGCGTTCACTTTGTAAACACACGACGAAAACATGGCGGAGTATTTGAGTTCGAACTCGTCAGCCGAGGAAGAAGTTTAGAAAAATAAAGTCCAGGCGGAATACTTTGAATTATCACTATAGGTATTCATTCCATCCAAATACAACTGTAAAAAAAAAAAAAAAACATACTCTGTTATCCTCTTAGGCCCCACGGACCCGGTTCCGGGGCCGAAATCGCGTCATTTGCAGGAAACAACGTCTAAGGAACCTTAATATTTAATAAACTATGAATATTTTATATCCATATAACGGGAAAAAAAATAATTTAACTGATCTTTTTCATTTTTTTCTTCAAAAAAAACACACAATGCTAACAGTGAGCTCTGAATTAGCCCAGAGCGAAAAATGCTAACCTATTACTGCACCGAAAATCACTCCTAGCTCCCTTATTACTTATCCTAGCTGCACATCCAACACATCGTTTATGATGGTAAAGACACAGAATCTAACGGTGCTCACCTCAACACTGAAAGATACAAACTCGCGACGTTATCAACAAAAACGTACATCAAAACAAGTGGCGCTAGGTACTAACATGCGCTAGGTTAACATGGCTTACCTTTCTCTTTGCCTGGTCTAAACTGGTCTTCAATGGCATTACAACGATAAAAACGATGTAGTAGTCAATCCATAGGTATATCCAATGTGACTGTGTCCCCTTTGAAATGTTCTGATAATCTATAAGCAATAAAACTGCAATTCCGTTATCTGCTGTCCGCTCTGTGCGCTCTGGGTCCTGCAATTCCTGCTTCCTTACGTAGTAAACAATAAGTAAAGTCTGCTGAGTAATGTGCTTACGCTGGCTGGCATTGGCAGTGCACTGCATCCCCATTAAGTAATGGTTGATTAATAAATCCCATTTTATGTTTCATCATACTCTCAGAGTAGTCGTCCGGAAACTTGAAATGTTCGCTGCATACATGCGCCTGTGGATCTTTCGGTTCGGGCCGAGCACATTTCGCTAGCCACTGCCTCCGAACGTACTTCCTACGCTTACCCGTTGGCAATAGATGGAACCGAGCATTCCGTGGATTGTTCCCATCCGAATTGTGGCAATGTTTCGCGATACAATGAGGCATATTTCAATAGAATTGTGAGAGTAACTAGAGTAAACTACATGAACAAAGCACATACGTCAATTTGTCCTCGACACCAAACGCATAGTTCACCTCACTTCCCGTAAAATAAGTGTGACTCATCAAAATGGTGCCGCCCACAGGGTTGATGTTATTTCGGTAATTAATCAGCTTAAAATCAGTGATAACGTCATCGGATTAAAAAAAAAAAAAAAAGACTGGCAGAGACTAGTCTGTTTTATCGGATGATAATTATTTAAAAATGCGTGTCATGAGGATTGCCTCCCTTTAACATCCCGATAGCAATGAATACATTAAACAATAAATGACAATAAATACATTAAAAAATGTTCATCTGTGGAAGCCGTGGCGCTGTAAAAAGCACGACCAATCATCTGAGCCGGCCTGGCTAAAATAACTGGATGGCCTACCTGCCTGTCAGCCTTCCATCTCGTGCACAAACTTATCTCCTACCCTCATCGCCGGCTGTGGTCATGTGTGTGTTGGAGGAGGGGCCCTGTAAGGAAGTCTGAAGGAAGTGGCAGATTTATTCCCGGTTGTGTATTTTCAAATTCTAGCGCACTCGTGCTGGTTTCTCCATTCTTACCTACCCTACCTTTTAATGCTGCGTTCAGACCGAGAGAAAGAGAGTTTCAATGCAGATTTTGTGGAACTTCCTAATGTAATGTATTACATCGCCACTGTTTTCTTACACATTTTGTGTTCGTTAGCAGTAGATGCTTACAATGCCCAATTTTGAATCGACAGTTTATGAGTTAAAACATTTGTATATCAAGTTCAATACAATGTGCTGCATCTTCTCATGTATTACTTAAGTGAGTTTGAATGTCTTTGTTGATTCACCTTTATTTCCTTTCAGGCCTCGTTGGGTCGTTCCAGTTTTGCCAAAAGGAGAGTTAGAAGTCCTCTTGGAAGCTGCTATTGACCTGAGTAAAAAAGGTAAGAATAAACGGAATGTTCTTTAGTGTCTGTTTAGATGATTTGTGGCGTTTACATTTTATTGCCTCAAGTGCAAAACTATAATTAATTACATATTTAATGTATGTGTATAGAATCGGGCCACTAATTGTTATGATTTTTGAATCAAAACAATGTTGTTCAAAAATGTTTTATTCAAGTTTCAAAACAATTATTTTAAGTGAGTAACAAGTCACCACACATGTTAAGAGTCCATGGGTGTTTTCATGTAGGGGTTTAGTCAAATAAAACAAAGGTATGTAATTGAAATGATATAAAGCGGAAGTTCAACAAATGTTAGAAACTGGAACGAACAGATGTTTTACACTCTGTGCATTGTATGGTTTGAAATGAGGGGTGTGTTTCCTTGCAGGAATGGATGTAAAGTGTGAGGCGTGTCAGAGGTTTTTCCGGGATGGTCTGACCATCTCCTTCACAAAGATCCTGACAGATGAGGCCGTCAGTGGCTGGAAGTTTGAGATTCATGTGAGTGTTTATTGTTGATTTATATTTTGGTACATGAAAAAATAGCTTTTTCAAAGACTCCAACAATCCAGCCTCTTATTATAATCTTTAAAAAAAAAAAAAAATCCAAAATACACATAACAAACTGAACAAATTGTGTAGAATTTGACCCCTTTTTCAATTACCACAGCGCACGACAACTACTGTGGCGTAGATTAAATGTCAGGTCGCAAAGGTTTTATTAAGTTGACAAAAGTCTATATTATTATGACTCGGCTTAATGTATTCTTTGAAATGTTTGCCCTTTTCATTAGATGCATGTATTGTTCAGACCTGGGTCTTGCCCGTAAATTGAGTTTTCTGTTTGTTTCTCAACGAGCTGAGGAAAGAGGCAACGCCAGCTGTGATCAATGATGTTTTTGTTAGAAGGAGCTGAGGCTGGCTGTTTTGTATTAAGACTAAAGATTGATCTCTTGGACCTTTTCATGATAAACCAGTGAGACAGACAGACATGTAAAGGAGCACAAATGTCTCCCGTCTCCTTTCAGAAGGAATTAAGTTTTCACATCAAAAATATTGTAGATTCCACTAATGCATACAATTTGAGCAAAACATATGACATGAAGTATAGTATTGGTAGTTGCTATATGAATGCATATGCATATGAATGCAGGGTAACCAGGCAGAAGCCATGCATAATATAGTATTTCTCGTATTTCCAGGTACAGTGTATTAATATAATTGGATCATATAAAGGCTAAATACATGTTGTTACCCTCTGTCTTTTGTTGTCTAATGCCATTGTTTCTTTATTCTTTTTTACAAACAACCCTTTCCTCACAGAGGTGTATCATCAATAACACACACCGTTTGGTGGAGCTGTGTGTAGCCAAGCTCTCTCAGGACTGGTTTCCTCTACTGGAGCTGCTGGCCATGGCCACCAACCCTCACTGCAAGTTCCACATCTACAACGGCACGCGGCCCTCTGAGACTGTCCCTGCTGGAGCACAGCTGGCCGACGACGAGCTCTTCGCCCGACCACCTGACCCTCGCTCTCCCAAGGTGAGTCACCATGGCAACAGTTGACTAAACATGAACATTGTACCTTTTTAATGTAATGTTTAACAAGTTTTATTAGGCTTTCTTTTTCTCTCAACTGGCCTGGTTTGACCTTGCTGACAATTACCTTATGTCTGACATGCTGTGATCCCATGACACTTTCAACAGTAATTCAGCATGATATTACTTATCATATTTATTTCTGTTACATTATGAGTATTAAGTGCATCCTTTTTTAAATTGTTTGTTTTGTGCAGTAAACAGGCTATTTTTAGCCTCCAGCCTGATGACGATGATCACAATCTATAAGACACTAAGGGTGCTTTCACACCTTACCTCTAGCGTTAACCGTATGTCAAACCTTCAGTCTGTATAGCTTCATGTGTACTATTTGTGGTTTGTTGGGGAAAAGTCAGTGTGACCACCCCATGAGCCACAAGTGTGAAAGCAGCCTTAATGCTTGGGGCAAATTAGATAATGTAAAGAGAAGGTGGCTACACCAGAGAATAGGAACAGTGAGAAGTGATGAATACAGTGTGGGCACGGGGTCAGTGTGAACAGCACTGCAGCCTGTCTGCCTCTGTTGGCTGGGGGCCAGTACTACTAAGGGTTCCACTGGAACTATTACGAAAGATTCTGCTCGTGTCTTATTTTTCTTATCTTGAAGTTATTTATTGGCTAAAACAGATATTAAATGTCTCATCTCTCCTAATCCTGTCTAATACTTGCTTGCTTTGAATCTCTTAGTCAAATTAGACTCATGGAGATAATAATGCACACAATTATTGTTTTTCAACCTTGTGATTTTAGTTTTAGGGGAACACAATCAAGACATCAGTGAATTTTTTGTTACGGATGTCTCTTTTAGTCGAAATTGTGAACTCTTTTTATTTACTCTCTCTTACTGAACAGACCAACTTATTTAGTCAACTTCTTTAATGTGTATTCCCTCTAATTTTTTTTTGTCCACAGGGCTGGTTGGTGGACTTAATAAACAAATTTGGCACGTTAAACGGTTTTCAAATGTTGCACGATCGCTTCATGAGCGGCCAAGCACTGAACGTCCAGATCATCGCTGCACTTATCAAGTAAGGCAGTTGTTTAAGGAAAGCAACATTCTACAACATGCTGCTTGTATGTGCTATCAGTGTACTGTTGATGTTTGTGTGAGCTGATTTTGTGGTTTCTGCATTACAGGCCTTTTGGCCAGTGTTACGAGTTCCTCACATTGCACACGGTAAAGAAGTACTTCCTTCCAGTCATCGAGATGGTTCCCCAGTTTCTAGAGAATCTCACAGATGAGGAGCTGAAGAAAGAGGCGAAGAATGAAGCCAAAAACGACGCACTGTCCATGATAATCAAGTCTCTGAAGAATCTGGCTTCTCGTGTACCGGGGCAGGAGGAGACCGTGAAGAATTTAGAGATTTTTAGATTAAAAATGATTCTTAGGTCAGTATCATAAGATAATGTCCTTGTGCTTTTTGTTGAAACGTAAGAGCAATTACCACCACATACACATTTAATCTCATTGATAAAAACCACATTTCTTATCCACAGGTTATTGCAAATTTCTTCTTTTAACGGCAAAATGAATGCACTAAATGAAGTCAACAAGGTGATTTCCAGTGTGTCCTACTACACTCATCGACATAACCCTGAGGAGGAAGAGTGGCTGACTGCAGAGCGCATGGCGGTAAGCACTGCTCTTCACATTTTGTGCTGTGTGCATCAATTATTTATCTTTATCTAAAATCCACTTGTCCTCTCTGTGTGTTCATCAGGAGTGGATCCAGCAGAACCACATCCTGTCCATCGTGCTGAGGGACAGTTTGCACCAGCCGCAGTACGTGGAGAAACTGGAGAAGATCCTTCGCTTCGTTATCAAAGAAAAAGCTCTTACAATGCAGGATCTGGACAACATCTGGGCGGCACAGGTACACTGCAACTCAGTGTTTTATATTATTGTAATGGTAAAGAATGACTTGCATTCACAAGTGCTTTTGTAGTCTTATAACCACTCAAAGCATTCTTTCTCTACATTTTGACATTATGTTTCTTTCATTATATAGTCTGAGATATTGAGGGTCTGTATTTTAGTTGCATCAATAAGGTTTAATACAGCCTTCAACAAGTGCCCTGTTCTTCATGACTTCAGTGCGTGGTTCTGTAGTTGTGTGCTTCACTGTACGGACAAACAGTATCTTCTTGTAGTTTTATTATATGTTAAATGAAAATAGCTTGGAGTGATTTAGTTTACTATTGTTTTATTTGGAGCAACACAGGAGCACCTGTTGCTTGTCAGTCATGCTTTTCCATCATTATCACTTTTTTTTCTTAATAGTGGAGAGCAACAATCCTCAGTCCCATTTTCTTGCCCACTTTCGAGCCTCCTGCCTTTCCTCCTTCTCCCGCTACTGAGCATTTAGCTAAATCACTACCATTTGTTCTAATGAGCATGACGGTACAGGTTGAGTCATCATGGTGTGAACACGACACAGCAAGGTGCATGGAGAGAGGAAATAGACTGAAGAGCTCTACATTCCACTTGTAGTTTAAAGAACGATTTAATTGTAAGAGCAACCCTTTTCAGCATATGCTTTTATCAGGATCAGATGAGACCTTTTTCAAATCACAATAAATGTGCTCTCCATACTTAAAATGTAGCTGGGTTTTGACCACTTTACACATAGAGTAAATCAATATTACATTTGCTTTCAAAAGAACATCCAATCATAGGACATGGTACTGCATTCCTGTGACTTAACCACAACTGTAGTTGTTCCTCCCTAACAATAGTTGGAAACAGAAAGTACAGGATCTGTTGGTCCCCATTGCAACTGCAGCATATCCCTGCCACCGCCGAGACGTCCGGTGGTGGACGTTGGAAGTATTTTTGTTAACCCAATCGTCGGGTTGTTGTATATCTGCAGGCTGGTAAGCATGAGGCCATTGTGAAGAACGTCCATGACCTCCTGGCCAAGCTGGCATGGGACTTCTCACCTGAGCAGCTCGATCACCTTTTTGACTGCTTCAAGGTGAGTAAGAGTTGTAGTAATCAGTCACTACGTTTCGGATTACATAGGGTGGTTTGTACACTGTATAATGTATCTGAAATAACCTTTATTTGGTTGTTCCTCTTGTGCAGGCAAGCTGGACCAATGCCAGCAAGAAGCAGCGTGAAAAGTTGCTGGAACTAATCCGGCGCTTAGCCGAGGATGATAAGGATGGGGTGATGGCCCACAAGGTCCTCAACCTGCTGTGGAACCTGGCCCACAGCGATGATGTGCCTGTAGACATCATGGACCAGGCTCTTAGTGCTCACATCAAAATATTAGATTACAGTTGCTCACAGGTACGTGTCAGTGAACATGGGAAATGGCATGCAAAATGACAGATTAAGCTCAGAATACTAAGGATGTTTGATTTCCACTCACAGGACAGAGATACACAGAAGATTCAGTGGATAGATCGTTTCATAGAGGAGCTACGAACCAATGACAAATGGGTGATCCCTGCCCTGAAGCAAATCAGAGAAATCTGTAGCCTCTTTGGAGAAGCCCCTCAAAACCTCAGGTAAGGTCATAGTAAAAATCGAATTGATATGTCTGGAACATGTACTGGAGGATTATTATGTCGGCAAGTATAAAGTGTTTATTTAAGTTACAAATTCTGAATTATTAGTATTCATTATGCATGAACACCCACAAGAAAAGCAACACAACTAATTTTCACATTCACCTTATTTTTTGTCTAGCTGACATTCTTGGCATTTTGATCACATTTGCACAAGTTCTGAGGCCTGTCCACTTTTTCTGCTGAGTGCCCCACAGAGTAAATAGCCTTGCAGTTTAGGCTCGTTTTATTGCAGGACAACATCAGAATGCATCACCACAGTACCCTTATTAACCAAGAGGGCTGGGCGAAACACCCAACATGTATTCGTTTGTTATACTATTAAATATACACATTTAGATTTTGACTGTAGGTATGTTCTTAAAACATGTCTCACTGTGTGTGTGTCCTTAATACAGGAAGTACAGGTGTTTCTTTTATTTGGTTGTGGGCGAAGCATACTCCCCTTTTATATTACTACACTGAAAGGAGCTGAACGTTTTCCTTACATTTTTGTCTTTGTTATAATCTTACAATGTTAACCCTCCAGCACATCCACAAATCAAAATGCCCACTTCTGTTTACAGCTGACTAGCTAGTTTCTGTCTAGTCTGGTAGCTAGCTTGTCATATCAATGTTCAGTAAATATTAAATATAGCTCTTGTTTACATTAATATTTTTTAAATCAAAAGCCTTTTTCACAGCAGACATTTTGACTTGTCATAATAGGAAAAGCAAAGATGTAACAAATGACATTAAAGGGACAGTTCACCAGCCTTCTCTTGAATATAATGGAACAAGATGCATGTATATTTTTATTATTCTCTTTCTACCGAACTACACCAGTGGGCAGGAGCATTTTGGTAACGGGTGGATGGGTGCTTCTCTCGGTGGTGAATTGGCATGCGGGTGTTGATCGGTAGAAAGAACATTAATAATATTCATCCTATGAAATTTGTTTTTCAAATGTATTTTTTTGGGGTGTTGAGCACAACAATTTGTTTGCCGTCTTGTTACATTTTTTTCAAGAGAAGGCAGACATCTTACGGTTGATATCTTCAACATTCAGATACTCATACTAAAACAGTCTGTTTTTAATTTGGGGTTAACTTTCCCGTATTATAAGACATTCAAATATGTACATTTGTCTTTTCCTGCTCTGACAACATTTCTTTAATGAAAAAGGCCTATCTGTTACATATGCTAAGTTTAGCATATTTAAAAAAGTGTTCTGCCAGTAAATCATGTTTATAAAGAAGTTTTTAGGGAGTATTATATTTAACATTACCATGGAACATTTGTAAAAGAATTGTAATATTTATATGAAATCATATTGTTCAGTATTATCACAAATTGTTCTGATTTGAAATAGTGCCCTTTTCTAGTCAGAACACATGTAGTATACATGCCTGTTGTTTTTCAGAAAGAAAATGCCAATTAACATACAAACGAACTTAGTGGGGTAAGTTGAGTGCTAATTCCAGGGTTCTACCTATTTCTGTTTCACGTCAAGTCTAACTTTCTCTTTGACATATTCATGATATAAACATAAATATACTTTATAAAATGTAAATCTGTCATGAATCTGCTTAAGCTATTCTTTCTTGGGTTTCATCTCAAATGACTGATTCCTCATTCAACCCCCTGTTCAAATTCCTGCATCCGTTGAGTTCATTAAAACAAGAGACAGGATACATAACTGCTAAGAAGCAGGCAATAAAGAGGCTGCACCCTAGTGTTTTAGTCAATACATCGTTATTGAATGCTGAATGACTTATTTCTGACAAGCTTATTAGCATATCTCTTGTAAACACAATAATTTAAGATTATTTTCGAGAAAGTCAGTTTTACATACGGTTTGTCTTTTTTAATTCAACGAATCAGTTAACAAAGTAATTGAAGTGTAAATCAACTAAGACTTTTGTTAGTTGAGGACAGCCCGAACAATTAGTCCACCTCTTGTTCATCATTTTTTATAAATGCCCTTTGTTGGATTTTTTGTGTGTGCAGTTTCTCAGTACTGAACACAAGCTGTAGTGCATACACATAATCATCATTTAATCACGACAGTTTCCAACTAAATGAAATGTCCTTTGAGATGGAGCCCCGTTCTTCCTGATGCCAGCTCCTTTCAGCACAAATCACTCAATGCAAATAATATCAGGGGTATTTCATGCCTTGAACCCACTCAAATGTATGCTTACATTCTTTACCTGCATTTTATATGCAGATATAAATAATTTACCTAAAGAATTATAGTAACACTAGCATGCATTTTTGATAATTGTTCCTTGAGTCAGCATAATCTAGCTGCTGCTGATTAACTGCAATCATGATGTAACTGCAGAATGTAACAAATCTGAGCCAGCTCGTTTTTATAAACAATGATTTGGCATTGGTTATTCAAACTGATGATAATGTGTTGCAGATTCCCATTTGGCTCGTTTTAGTATGATTGCTATCTAAACTGTGAATCATAGATTTTAGGGTTATTTTAATGTTTCTTGAGTTTAGCTTTCAATCCAAAAGATGTGGAAAACAAGGCAGGAAATGGCCTATATTGATATGTCTTCTTCTGCTGGTTATTCTATGATGCACACACATATACCCAAATACACCAAAAGCTGCTTTCTTTATGTCCCTGATAAAAACAAATGAGAAATCAGTCATGCTATGTTTTCTTAAAAATTGTAGTACTCAAGTACGTTTTGTCAGATTAATTCTCACTTTATTTGAGTAAAGTCTTCCTTGCCTTCGCTGTGAATTATATGTTGGTTGCCCTAATAACCTCCACTCCTCCCACTGTTTTCTCTTTAGCCAAACCCAGAGAAGTCCTCATGTGTTTTACCGCCACGACCTGATCAACCAGCTGCAGCATAACCACGCTCTGGTCACCCTGGTGGCTGAGAACCTCTCGGCCTACATGGAGACCATGAGGCAGTTCTCCAAAGGTACATGGTCTGGCCAGAAAGTGCACCCTGTGTTTCTTGAAAATGTAGTTTTTACTATGTACAGCAGTTGTTTCAGGGATGTGCCATCTGACTGGTTGTATGTGTGCTTTTACAGAAGAGCAGGCTGAGTTTGACCCCCAGACGGTCAGACCAGGAAGCCGCTACAGTCATGTGCAGGAAGTACAGGAACGACTCAACTTCCTTAGGTACAACATCACATCTAACTTATAAATGCATCAATATAGTATACATTTTTGTAGTAGCTTAGACCTGCTTATTTATCTTTTGTCAGAATCTGGGGATATATTAAAGCCTAAGAAAAGTGTACAGTAAAAACCTGGCTATAGTGATCACATCTGTCCAGTCAAATTCATCACAACTTTTTTAGTTTTTATGTAGTAAAGTAAAATATACATAAATAGAATTAACAGTTTATTTGTATTTTTATGAAGAAACCCCTAAAAGAACACTGGAAGAAGACTACTTGATTACAATAAGATAATTATGAGAACAGCATTTTTGTATTGAAATGATAGTCCCATGCTCTTTGCCATACAAGCAGATGATCGCTGTAACTGTGATCACTATCACCGTTTCCTTTACACGGTTTAATGTAGGCGTATTAGGTCACACTCACACAACCTATAGGAGCTGTACAATAAATCAACAGTTGTGTCTTTTAGCTATTGAGCCACTCAATTGAAGTAGCTTGTTCAACAGTGGGTAATTAGGGAAGAGCAATGGTACTACCCAGTAACTTAACCCCCACCAGGCCCGAACTACATGACCTTCACAAGAATGTTAACTGACCTTAAGGCCACGAGTGTCTGCCGCTATTGATTATCTTGTTCTTTCTCTAGGTTCCTGCTAAAAGATGGCCAGCTGTGGCTGTGCGCCCCTCAGGCCAAGCAGATCTGGAAGTGTCTGGCTGAGAATGCGGTGTTCCTCTGTGACCGGGAGGCCTGCTTCAAATGGTACAGTATGATTTGATGTCTTTTTGCCTTTTGGCTTGATTGAATTCCTTTTACATTTGTCATTCGTTACGTTGCTGCCTTCTTGGCCAGGTCAGCATTGCAAATGAGATTCTATCTCAATGCTTTTATCTGGTTAAATAAAAAGGTTAAATAAAAAATAAAATAAATAATTCAACTGGCATCTGTTTTATTGCTGCCACTGAATAGGTACTCAAAGCTGATGGGTGATGAACCAGACCTGGACCCAGACATCAATAAGGACTTCTTTGAGAACAATGTCCTGCAGTTGGACCCATCTTTGCTGACGGAGAACGGCATGAAGTGCTTTGAGAGGTTCTTCAAGGCTGTCAACTGCAGGGAGGGCAAGCTGGTGGCGAAGCGCAGGGCCTACATGATGGACGACCTGGAACTAATAGGCTTGGACTACCTCTGGAGGGTGAGGAGATTTTTTACAACAGGCACACACCGAAAATATGTTTGTTATCGCTGAGGGAGGCAGATGTATGACAGGGAATTCAGCCTATTTATATAAATTGTTAACTGGCTTAAAGAATGCTTGCTGTACCTTTTTCAAAAGTACATACTCCACCTAATATTCCATCTCTCTCAAAACATTTGCCAAGTTGCTTCATGCATCTGCCTCAAGCCTTATGGCACTTGTGTCAGGCAGAACATGGAGCTGAGTGCTCTGGAAGACTTCTCCTGGATCCATTGTGGCTTGGATTGTAACTCATTTGTACGTTGCTTTGGCAGGGCTCGACATTATAAATGGCCCGCTGGCCTGGAAGCCCTATTTAGACACCCCGGGACAGCATAACGTACTTTCCAGTTGCCTGCTCGGGCCACTAAAAATATTGGGTAAAAAAAAAAAAATGGTCCTCTGGTTTGTTTATTAATGCTACAACATAGCGTTTCGTAAGGCGGATGTCATTGTTGGGTGAAAAGCAAACCGCTGTTTGCTGCAGAGCCGGAGCGCGCTCGTTCACTACAGACTTTCTCGCCACCTAACCATTCGCCAAAATGTTTTAAATACCAGCGGTAACCGTCCAAGCGCCGGTCAAAAAACAATCTTCAAATAAAAACAAAAAACAAAAAAAATCCAGAAAATCACATTGTCTGATTTTTAAAGAATTTATTTCCAAATTATGGTGGAAAATAAGTATTTGGTCAATAAGAAAAGTTCATCTCAATACTTTGTTATATACCCTTTGTTGGCAATGACAGAGGTCAAACGTTTTCTGTAAGTCTTCACAAGGTTTTCACACACTGTTGCTGGTATTTTGGCCCATTCCTCCATGCAGATCTCCTCTAGAGCAGTGATGTTTTTGGGCTGTCGCTGGGCAACACAGACTTTCAACTCCCTCCAAAGATTTTCTATGGGGTTGAGATCTGGAGACTGGCTATGCCACTCCAGGACCTTGAAATGCTTCTTACGAAGCCACTCCTTCGTTGCCCGGGCGGTGTGTTTGGGATCATTGTCATGCTGAAAGACCCAGCCACGTTTCATCTTCAATGCCCTTGCTGATAGAAGGAGGTTGTCACTCAAAATCTTACGAGACATGGCCCCATTCATTCTTTCCTTTACACGGATCAGTCGTCCTGGTCCCTTTGCAGAAAAACAGCCCCAAAGCATGATGTTTCCACCCCCATGTTTCACAGTAGGTATGGTGTTCTTTGGATGCAACTCAGCATTCTTTCTCCTCCAAACACGTCTAGTTGAGTTTTTACCAAAAAGTTCTATTTTGGTTTCATCTGACCATATGACATTCTCCCAATCCTCTTCTGGATCATCTAAATCAGGGGTGGGGAACCTCCGTCCCCCGGGCCGTATACGGCCCGCGAGACCATTTGGTGTGGCCCTCGAGGTAATTTATAAACACACGCAAAAAAGAAAGAAATCTAGAACGCAAAATAATTAAACAAGTGAGTGCCTGTTTTTCCTGGCCAACGTCAGGGTCCTTGAACACAACACAAGCCTAACGTGTCATCACGTGGTATATGTCTCGTCTGACAGGGGTGTAGTTCTGACGGGGAGCACCAGAACGCCGCTCAGCTCCGGCACTTCCAAAAATTGCAGTACCCATAAGGAGCCGTACACATGCTGCAGTTTTTGCGTGGCTGTGTCTTAGTTGTAAGCCCAGTGGTGATCTGTCATACTGATCATACAGTCAATAACTTTGTTGTTATTAGCATCTGGTTAGCTAGCTATGCTAACGAATATAAGAAGCTTTTTCTACAACCAGTGAGGTAAAGGCACATCTTTATATGATCATTATAGTTATAAAACAAATAAGAGAATAAAGTAAACAGGTATAAAATACTATATGACAGTAAAAAAAAGTTGTTATTAATAAACAAGAATACAGTTTGAAAGGAGAGAGATTTGTAAAATACCCATAAAGAAAAAGAAAATCTGCTTACAGTTCTGTTTCATCTGGGTGTTGAGAGATGTATCCATAGATCTCCTCATGTTGCTCTCAAAGTGCACCAGATTGATGTTTTTAACTTCAACATTTAAAAAAACAAATCTTCCTGGGGGAGCATGCCCCCCGGACCCCCCTAGAGGAGGTTAGGTCCCCCCCACTTAAATCATGTTCACAAGAGTCTAAATACATTTGCACACATCTTGTGTCCATATCTTTCTGTTTTGGTGGTCATGCCACAACCGTGCACGTGCATGCGTGAGTCATGGCAAGATATCTGGATTAAGAGGTTGCTTTTTCTTTACACAGCATGACAGAAAGGTGAAATTAGTGGGCTGTGATTTTAGTATTTTTAAGCAGAGGTCAATAATTTGTACGGCCCTCTGAGGATGTTGAAAACATTGAAATGGCCCTTGAGAGGAAAAAGGTTCCCCACCCCTGATCTAAATGCTCTCTAGCAAACTTCAGACGGACCTGGACATGTACTGGCTTAAGCAGGGGGACACGTCTGACACTGCAGGATTTGAGTCCCTGGCGGCGTAGTGTGTTACTGATGGTAGCCTTTGTTACTTTGGTCCCAGCTCTCTGCAGGTCATTGACTAGGTCCCCCGTGTGGTTCTGGGATTTTTGCTCACCGTTCTTGTGATCATTTTAACCCCACGGGGTGAGATCTTGCATGGAGCCCCAAATCGAGGGAGATTATCAGTGGTCTTTTATGTCTTCCATTTTCTAATAATTGCTCCCACAGTTGATTTCTTCACACCAAGCTGCTTACCTATTGCAGATTCAGTCTTCCCAGCCTGGTGCAGGTCTACAATTTTGTTTCTGGTGTCCTTTGACAGCTCTTTGGTCTTGGCCATAGTGGAGTTTGGAGTGTGACTGTTTGAGGTTGTGGACAGGAGTCTTTTATACTGATAACGAGTTCAAACAGGTGCCATTAATACAGTTAACAAGTGGAGGACAGAGGAGGCTCTTAAAGAAGAAGTTACAGGTCTGTGAGAGCCAGAAATCTTGTTTGTTTGTAAGGCAAGGTAAGTTTATTTATATAGCACCTTTCAGCACCAGGCAATTCAAGGTGCTTTACAAAAATGAAAGGCATTCAGACAAAGGAAATGAAAAACAGTAAAAGATAATAAAAGAAACATTAAAAGAAAAATGAAAAACATTAAGAAAATGGCATTTAAATTCGGTCATTAAAAAGAAAAGCTAATAAAATAAACATTAAAAGATAAAAGTTACAGTGCAGTCTAAGATATGAATAGTTCAATTCTTTCGGTTCTTGAGTTTTAATTTATTCACAGAACCTCCCTTTGGAAATCCGAACATTTCCGTCCCGATTGTTAATTTAGACTGATTGTTTTCACCATGTTATGCTCGCATGACATCCACAATCGGACCCTCAGGAGGGTGTACTAGCCCCCTACTCTGCTTTGCGTTCCATAACAACGTCTTTAAATGTTACTTGAACACCCCGTGTTACCAAAACACTATTTTTCACCCGTCGGTGATGTGATACTTGTTCCTCAGTACAAATCACCCAAAAACTCATAAATGTCATGGAGTTTAATTACGTTTAAATTTAAAACATTAAAAGAAAAAATACATGGATAAAAGTTACAGTGCAGTCTAAGATATGAATAGTTCAATTAAAAGCAGCGACAAAAAGAAAAGTCTTCAGCCTGGATTTAAAAGTAGTCAGAGTTGCAGCGGACCTGCAGGTTTCTGGGAGTTTGTTCCAGATATTTGGAGCATAATAACTGAACGCTGCTTTACCATGTTTAGTTCTGACTCTGGGGACAGAAAGCTGACCAGTCCCTGAAGACCTGAGAGATCTGGATGGTTCATAATTTAGCAGGAGGTCAGAAATGTAATTTGGGCCTAAACCATTCAGTGCTTTATAAACCAGCAGCAGTATTTTGAAATCTATTCTTTGACACACAGGAAGCCAGTGTAAAGACTTCAGAACAGAACACTTTCTTAGTGTTAGTGAGGACTCGAGCAGCGGCGTTCTGAATCAGCTGCAGCTTCCTAATAGATTTTTTAGTGAGACCTGTGAAGACACCATTGCAGTAGTCGAGTCTACTGAAGATAAAAGCATGGACAAGTTTTTCCAAATCCTGCTGTGACATTAGTCTTTTAATCCTAGATATATTCTTCAGGTGATAGTAGGCTGATATAGTAACTGTTTTAATGTTGAAACTCAGGTCAGAGTCCATGACTACACCTAGATTTCTGGCTTTATCTGTTGTTTTGAACATTGCAGACTGAAGCTCAGCGCTCACTTTTATACGTTCTGACTTTGCTCCAAAAACCATTACCTCAGTTTTATCTTTGTTTAATTGGAGAAAGTTCTGACACATCCAGTCATTGATTTGTTCAATGCACTTACTCAGTGTTTGAATTGGAGCATAGTCTCCTGGTGAAATTGTTACGTAGATTTGTGTGTCATCTGCATAGCTATGGTAACTTATTTTGTTGTTTTTCATTATCTGAGCCAGTGGTAGCATGTAGATGTTAAAGAGAAGAGGCCCCAAGATGGAGCCTTGAGGAACCCCACATGTCATATTTGTCAACTCGGATGTGTATGTACCTATAGAAACAAAGTTGTTTAGGTGACCAAATACTTATTTTACAGAGGAATTTACCAATTAATGCATTAAAAGTCCTACAATGTGATTTCCTGGATTCTTTCCCCCCATTCTGTCTCTCATAGTTGAAGTATACCAAGGATGAAAATTACCGGCCTCATCTTTTTAAGTGGGAGAACTTGCACAATTGGTGGTTGACTAAATACTTTTTTGCCCCACTGTAAACAAGGTCTTGTGTCGGCTCTGTACATCAATGCCGACCTATGCTGACAAGTGAGTGAAGAGTAGAAAATATAAAGGTATTCGCTATGGGGAAATGTCCCAGCAGTTTAGGATCATGAAGGTTCTAATCTATTGCATAGCCATTACATTTCTAACTCCTAATGACAGGAAGGCAGAAAGCGCATTATACAAATAATAATATACTCATAATAATGATAATAGCAGACATTCTTTAACAATGATCACAATATAATTATTTTAATAAACCAAATATGAACAATTGAGGAAAATGAGGAAGAACTGATGATTCAAATGTTGTAGTAATGTAGTTTGTGCATAAATTACTATTGCAACAAATGTCTTAATGTGTTTACTACTACTCTTTTCACTGTGGCCTTGGAAGTCAGAATGTTATGAACAAAAGAGGAGTTGTGGGCACAGTAGAAACCGTTATGATGCTTTGACTTGCACTACGCACATGCTTTTTGAGATCCTCTCTTCCCCTAAAGCCAATACTGAAATGTTTGGCCACTATATTACAAGAGAAAAAACAGCAGTCCTCTAGTGTGTTGCACCTTGCCCCCACTTGTTTTGTGACTTGTCAATAATGAGGCTCCTCTTTACTTTACAGATATTAATGCATTGAAGCCGGACTCTGAGAATAACTTTCATTTTATTTATTTTTTAAATGTTCCCTTCTCTTCCAGGTGGTCATTCAAGGAAGTGATGACATAGCCAGCCGAGCTATAGACCTGCTCAAAGAGATCTATACCAACCTCGGACCAAAACTACAAGTCAATCAGGTACATTGACTTTTCTATTTTAGTTGGTGGGGTTTGTGCTTTCCAATTTCCTGTCAAGGTTCATCCATTAACAAAGGCCCCAAGCAGATGTCGATTTAAATAATTTAAAATGACTTGTTTTGTTACCTGTCTTCATTGTTCTACCCGTTTCCTCTCCCTTTAGGTTGAAATTCATGAAGATTTCATCCAGTCCTGCTTTGACCGTCTGAAGGCCTCCTACGACACCCTGTGTGTGTTAGATGGAGACAAAGATAGCATCAACTGTGCCCGTCAGGAGGCTATTCGCATGGTGCGAGTCCTTACTGTGCTCAAAGAGTACATCAATGAGTGCGACAGTGACTACCACGAGGAGAGGACTATACTGCCTATGTCAAGGTACAGTCACAATGACGACATGCTTTATTACATTTGCAAAAGATGTTATATTGTTCACCTTTTTTGTTGTGGCAGGGTTACGGCGAAACTACTGTTCTAATTTTCATAAAACTTGTTGGAAGGGTGTAGCATTGGTCTATGAGGAACCCATAACAATTTGGAGTATCTCGCCTATTAATTGCTAATGCTCCTTGCTTTTGCTCTTTTGAAAATACACAGCGTTTAATTGTCTCAGTCCGTATCAGGATTTATACAAAAAAAAGATGGATTTAATAATTTCCTGAATGTTCTGCTTTAGTTCTTATTTGTTGCTGCCTGTTATAAACAATGTTTTACTGCCGTCTCGGGCTTGTTGCACACAAATACGCGCACCTGTATTAATCAGGCTGCACCAAAACTTTTTTCCCCCCACTTTTCTCTTGCAGAGCTTTCCGTGGGAAACATATCACACTGATCGTCCGTTTCCCCAACCAGGGGCGCCA
This sequence comes from Pseudochaenichthys georgianus, assembly GCF_902827115.2. Taxonomy (NCBI): domain Eukaryota; kingdom Metazoa; phylum Chordata; class Actinopteri; order Perciformes; family Channichthyidae; genus Pseudochaenichthys; species Pseudochaenichthys georgianus. Next base: position 30,170,407 of record NC_047523.1, on the reverse strand, counting down.
GGTCGATGATCTGGATATCTGGTCACACACCAACGATACAATCGGCTCGGTCCGCCGAGGCATCCTCAACAGGATCAAAGCTAATGCTGCACATACGAAGATTGAGCTTTTCATTGGTGGGGAGGTTGTTGATCCAGCTGACGACAGGAAGTTGATTGGTCAGCTCAATTTGAAGGACAAAACGGTGAGAATATTAGACTGTTGTTGTTTTTTTGATGCATCAGAAAACACAGTTCAACTGATGTCATTTGTTGTTAGTTCTTTATATCTATTTCATTAGTGCCAACTCATTATCATTGTTTATTTATAGCTGATCACGGCCAAGCTGACCCAGGTGAGTGCCAACATGCCTTCGAGCCCAGACAGCTCTTCTGATTCCTCAACTGGCTCTCCTGGTAACCATGGCAACCACTTCAGCGACGGGCCCAACCCTGAGGTGGAGAGCTGTCTTCCTGGTGTGGTGAGTTTAACCTGGGCTGATTTCCAAGTGCTTTATATGTGTCACAATAATATGGGCTGCGTGAGGATTTAATTGAAGTGGCAATGCATTGTAAACAGCAGAACTCTTGACACCCTCTGCCCTGTTCCACAGATCATGTCGCTGCATCTGCGCTACATCTCCTTCCTGTGGCAGGTGGCTGATCTGGGCTGCAACCTCAACATGCCACTGCTCAGAGATGGAGCTCGGGTTCTCATGAAACTCATGCCTCCGGGTACACATTCTCCAATAATACACAGCCACTTTACTTAATATAAACATACATGAACACAGCCCGGGGCGATGTTGGCTCATTGGTCATTGTTCTGTTTCCTCAGACAACACTACCGTGGAGAATCTGCGAGCTGTGTGTCTGGACCACGCCAAGCTCGGGGAGAACAGCCTCAGTCCTTCACTGGACTCGCGCTTCTTCGGCCCCTCACCCTCACAAGTGCTATACCTCATTGAGGTGGGTCTCAGTGTGTTTGTAATACATTCTCAGTTGGCCATTGTGTGTCAAAATATGTTAATTAGTAGTTGATAAACTGCAGTGAATAGAATTGTAACCATGTGCCACATTTGAGAGTTTTTACTCCTACTCCACCTAAATGTACTACTGTCCCATGCCAGCCTACTTATAAGAAGGTTCACACTGTTTTGCCCATGTTGCAGGTTGTTTATGCTTTGCTGATGCCAGCCAGTGCCACTCTGGGTGAGGATGCCAGCGACTTCCAGTACAACTTCTTGAAGAGCGGTGGGCTGCCCCTGGTGTTGAGCATGCTCACCAGAAACAACTTCCTCCCATCGGCAGACATGGAAACACGCCGTGGAGCTTACCTCAATGCGCTCAAGATCGCCAAGCTCCTCCTCACTGCTGTAGGCTTCGGCCATGTGAAGGCTGTGGCTGAGGCCTGCCAGCCCAACGCAGAAGGAAATATTCCCGTCTCTCCGGTTAGTTCACAAAGACAATTGTCACTGACACATACCGATGTCAGGTATTGTACTGCCGTATCTGGCATGTTTTCGTCTTTTTCCACAACCTGCTTTTTATTCTCCACAGATTAATCAAGCCACTCACGACCAGGCTCTGGTCCTCCAGAGCGCCCTGCAAAACATCCCAAACCCTGCCTCAGAATGCATGCTGCGCAATGTAGCCATCCGCCTCGCCCAGCAGATCTCTGATGAGGTAACAGAAAATGTAAGTAAACGGATAGAGGATTTTAAGATGACAGAAATCTGTGAATTAGTCTTTTTTTTTTACGAGGATCCTTCTTGTGTTGGTGCCGTCTGTAATAATGGCTTCTATGGGATTACTTTTTTCACCAGAATTTTTTCCAGGCATCAAAGTACATCCCAGACATCTGTGTGATCCGAGCTGTTCAGAAAATAGTGTGGGCATCAGGCTGCGGAACAGTGCAGCTCGTCTTCAGTTCAAATGAAGAAATCAGCAAGATATATGAAAAGGTGAGTTGCCTTTGAATGTTGCACATTTTCTTTGTAATATTCCCTTAAATATAGTCACAATGTTTTAAACAAAAACACAGGTTAAATGAATCTGAATAGAAGACATGAGGAGAGATGGTAATAGCTCATTCCCAAAAAGCACTAAGCTTCTAGCAAGAGACAGAGAGCTCTCAATGGCTTAGAGGACTTTCAGGGGATTAGCAATTAAACAAATTGCAATGCTCTATGTATCTTTGCCTAATATCTTTCTTTGTTCCTTTTTTCTTTTTAGACAAATGCAGCTAAGGAACCAGATGGGGAAGATGAGCAGGTGTGTTGTGAAGCCCTGGAGGTGATGACACTGTGCTTTGCCCTCATGCCCACGGCTCTGGACACCCTCAGTAAAGAGAAGGCTTGGCAGACCTTCATCATAGACTTGCTACTGCACTGCCACAGCAAGTAAGTACACCAGGAAACGTTCCAACTGAGACTGACCTGAAATATACTAACCTTAATGGTGGAGATGTTCTTTTCTGATGGTAATGTTGTTGTCATTTGTGTCCCACAGATCTGTGCGTCAAATGGCCCAGGAGCAGTTTTTCCTGATGGCAACTAGATGCTGTATGGGCCATCGACCCCTCCTCTTCTTTATCACCCTCCTCTTCACTGTGCTAGGGGTGAGTTGCTGTTGCCTTGGGTTTATAAAGAATATTATTTATCCTCCCCCTTTTTTTTTTTTTAAATGTATTATACTACTTATATACTACTATTATACATCACCACAGTGCTAGGCATTTGAACTGCTTACAAGATCCTAATTTTAAATGTTCCAGAGTACAGCCAAGGAGCGAGCCAAACATGCTGGAGACTACTTCACTTTACTCAGACACCTTCTGAACTACGCCTACAACAGCAACATCAACCTGCCAAACGCTGAGGTGCTGCTCAACAACGAGATCGACTGGCTAAAACGGATAAGGGTAAAAGCACCGGCTCATCATATGTCTGAAAAAATATGATATATTATATCTGTGCAATTAATCGTATTTTAATCTCGATTACGATATTGGCTTGCAACGATTACGAAAAAACAACGTAATCGAAATAAAACGATTATTAATTTTATTTAAAAATATTTTTTTCCCCAGTTGAATTATACTTAAAGTTCATGGTAATCAACTGTGAAAAACATACTGTTCAAAATATATATTTTTTTGCAATAAATGCATTTTTTCAAAGTGAATGGATAATCATTTTTAATAATTGTGATATCAATTATTGACCAAAATAATCGTGATTATGATTTTTGCCATAATCGCACAGCCCTATTATACATAGTTTACGAGTATTGATGACACACAATATGTTTTAATTGCTAGGATGAGGTTAAGAGGACAGGGGAGACCGGTGTGGAGGAGACCATCCTGGAGGGCCACCTTGGGGTGACCAAAGAGCTTCTAGCCTTCCAGACGCCAGAGAAAAAGTACTACATTGGCTGCGAGAAGGGAGGAGCGAACCTCATTAAGGTAAAACAAACACCTGAAACAGCTACTCTTATTTTGTTTCCTTTTCTTGTAACATTACTAAGATATTTCTTTCTACCTCTTTTCTTGATTAGGAGCTGATCGACGACTTCATCTTCCCAGCATCTAACGTGTACCTGCAGTACATGAAGAGCGGGGAGTTCCCCACAGAGCAGGCCATCCCAGTGTGCAGCAGCCCCGCCTCCATCAACGCTGGCTTTGAGCTTCTCGTGGCACTGGCTGTAGGATGTGTTCGCAACCTCAAGCAAATAGTCGACACCCTGACTGACATGTACTACTTAGGTTGGTAAACAGCAGTGTGGCAATTTCACTTGAAGATTGGTAAATTGCATCATGTCTGAGAGATGTTGTTTCCTTCCCTCCCCTTCCAGGTTGCGAGACACTGACAGAGTGGGAGTACTTGCCTCCGGTGGGGCCCCGACCCAACAAAGGCTTTGTAGGTTTGAAGAACGCCGGGGCCACCTGTTATATGAACTCTGTCATCCAGCAGCTGTACATGATCCCTCCAATCCGCAACGGCATCCTGGCCATTGAAGGCACCGGCACTGATGTGGATGACGAGATGTCTGGGGATGAGAAGCAGGAGAATGAGGTACAGTGGAGATGCTTCATTAGGATTCTGGTCATCATCACAGAATTGTTATTTATAGATCTATTCTCTTGGTTTTTCTCTCAAAGGGCAGCAGATTTATGCGTTTACCTTTTACATGTTTTTACCGTTTAAAAAAATCAATGAGTAGTTGTAATCTCAATATTGGCAAAAATAAATGTGATTATGATTTTTGCTTTCTTTAATCAAGCAACTCTGAACTCGGCGAACACAAACGGTAGCCAAAAGCAATGAACAATTGTGAAAAAGCAGCGTAATATTGTTCTTCTGTCTGTTTCGTCTCAACAGAGTAACGTAGATCCTCGTGATGAGGTGTTCAGCTACCACCATCAGTTCGATGATAAACCCGCCAGTAAGTCCGAGGACAGGAAAGAGTACAACATTGGGGTACTGCGCCACCTGCAGGTCATCTTCGGACACCTGGCTGCGTCTAGGCTTCAGTACTATGTCCCCAGGGGCTTCTGGAAACAGTTCAGGTATTTCAAATACTCAAGTCATTTCAATCGCATTTTGACTGTTTAGTAGTTGCTGATCTAATTGTATTCTCTCTGTTCCATGTGGTTTAGGTTATGGGGTGAGCCAGTCAATTTGAGGGAGCAGCATGATGCTCTGGAGTTTTTCAACTCGTTGGTGGACAGTTTGGATGAAGCACTGAAAGCCCTGGGCCACCCCGCCATGCTGAGCAAGGTGCTGGGAGGGTCCTTCGCTGACCAGAAGATCTGTCAGGGATGCCCCCACAGGTGAGTGCAGTGCTATTCCCCGTGAATAATAACTGAAAAATAGTTTCTAATATATTAAAACGTGATGTTTTGTTGTTGCATAATAATGATGTTTTGTGTTGCCAGGTATGAGTGTGAGGAGTCATTTACAACACTCAATGTAGACATCAGGAACCACCAGAACCTGTTGGACTCCATGGAGCAGTACGTTAAAGGAGATCTGCTTGAAGGAGCCAATGCTTACCACTGTGAGAAGTGTAATAAGAAGGTAAGAACAGAGCTGCATGTTGTTGTTGTTGTTATTAAGCCCTTTTTACTAGTTTGCATGGTTACATCGATAAAAGCAGCCCCCTCAGTACTTCATCCTAGCGCCTGGTCTAGTTCTTGGATCAAAAACTAAAATCCTACATAAATATTTAAGCCTATGAATGTTTCCATGCAGATTTTTTATTCAATCACTTCACTTGGAGGTTTATTCAAAAAGACAGAGACGTAACCCTTTGCTCTCCTTGTCAGGTGGACACTGTGAAGCGCCTGCTGATAAAGAAGCTGCCGCCGGTCCTGGCCATCCAGCTGAAACGCTTCGACTACGACTGGGAGAGGGAGTGTGCCATCAAGTTCAATGACTACTTTGAGTTCCCCAGGGAGCTGGACATGGAGCCGTACACGGTAGCTGGTGTGGCTAAGCTAGAGGGCGATGACGTGAACCCGGAGAACCAGGTGATCCAACAGAACGAGCCCTCTGAACCCACGCCTCCCGGCAGCTCCAAGTATCGCCTGGTGGGAGTGCTGGTCCACTCAGGCCAGGCCAGCGGTGGACATTACTACTCCTACATAATCCAGAGGAACGGCGGCGACGGCGAGAAGAACCGCTGGTATAAGTTTGACGATGGTGATGTGACTGAGTGCAAGATGGACGATGAGGAGGAGATGAAGAACCAGTGCTTCGGAGGGGAATACATGGGCGAGGTGTTCGATCATATGATGAAGAGGATGTCGTACCGGAGGCAGAAGCGCTGGTGGAATGCCTACATCCTCTTCTATGAGCGTATGGACTCAATGGACAAGGACAGCGAGCTTGTCAAATACATCTCGGAGCTGACCATCTCCTCCACCAAGCCCAATCAGGTCAAGATGCCGGGTGTCATCGAGTGCAGCGTCCGCAAGCAGAACGTCCAATTCATGCACAACCGAATGCAATACAGCCTGGAATATTTCCAGTTCATTAAGAAACTTCTGACCTGTAACAGTGTCTATTTAAACCCTCCTCCAGGTATGAATCCTTCTTCCTAGCGTGCTGGTGAATGGGTTGCTTGATTTATAACCTATTCAATGGATCATGAATGTCTCTATTGTATATTAAAAAGTGGTAAACCAAATGTATATAGGTAGCAAGTTAACCTCATCTCAAGCCTTGGGATGTTTTAGGACCACACGTTGCTGCCCGATAAAGGATGGTAATGAACCCAATCTAATTTTCCCACGCTGTGTAGCTCCGTTGTAAAAGCTTTTATGTTTACCCGTTTAGGCCCACAAGGCAGAACAATACATAAATAGGCTAAAAGTCAATATTTTGGAATAATGGATAATCAATCAACAAATTAAAATACTTGAATTATCCCAGGAGGAATTACGTTTTGTGAAAGTAGAACCGTATTCGATTTAATATGAATAGATATTTATAAAAAAATAATTTGGAGTATAAATGTGTGCAATCAAAGACCTTGTAGCCACTGGGACAGCGGGATGTCCTTATATATGGGAATAACAGTCAGTCTCTGTACCACAACATGTGATTAAACATAAGGGATCAACAATGTACTTTATATGAAATGTTTGACACATAAACATACAGTCATGATGATTGTACGGGCATGATGTGGGATTTGAGTACAGCAGCACATCACACTCCAGTTATGACTGTATGCCAAAACCCTCAGAGGGATTCTTTGATCTTTTGAACAATGAACTCCTCATCGTATCTCCACTTTAGATTTCAGCTCTCTTGAACATATAGCAGCTGCCATTATAATTCAACTACTAATCTTTGACCTGCTTCTCAAAAAATGTATTCAAAGTGTGGCATTCAGCACAGGCTGCGGAGAAATGCACTGCCTCTGCACTGCATTATTAATAAAGCCAGAACCCCTAACTGTTTCACAGGAAAATAAATATCAGAGGGCATTATGTTTACAACCTTGCATCCAGTTTAGATACTAATGTATTTTCTTCTGAAGTGATTTTTCCTTTTTCCCTACTGATCAAACACATTGACCCGGTATGTTAGTCTGAATGTACGATATATCATTGATTGATTGGCCTTAGTCGGAGACCAGTGCACTTTTTTTGTAGTTTGCTCTGTGCCTTAAAGCTGGAGTCTCCTGGTTGCTTTATCAACTGCCTTTTGTGTTTCATCCTAATTTAGGTTGGATTGAAACTGCATCATTTGTGGTTTTCTGTCTTTTAGAGTCCCTTGCATCGTTGGTCATAATATCTTGTACATGTCCCACAGTCACATCATTGCCTTTGTACTTCATGCACATTGGATTGTAATTGAAATGTCTTAATGGGCTCGAAGCATTAACAATATTTACAGTTTTCCTGGCTTTGTAACCGGAGTTGTTATTTTATAGTCTTATAATTAGGAAACAAAAGTGTATAATACAAATTAGGCTAACATTTGAGTAAACAGCCTTAAAGCTGAAACTCTGCTCTTTAACGTTATAGATGCTATTTGATTGCAAAGCCTGTGTGCTGGAGCTCAGAGCCAAAACAAGGGCAGGTGCATCAATTCCCTTGTTTTTGCACACGGCAATATAATTCTATTTATGATATGGCGTGTAAGTTTGTATAATTTGCTTACCGTTTACACAGTCTAGGGCATCATTTTTGATGATGAATTATTTCAATATATATTCTCTCAATTCGGTTACATGTTCCAACCTTGAGTAATATGTTTATCTCTGGGTGTAGCTTAATGGATTGTTGTCAGCTTATTTTATAGTACTAATGAGGAATATTGTCTCTGTTATGTTAACCATTGCTCTCTTTCTATCAGGACAAGACCACCTTCTGCCTGAGGCAGAGGAGATTGCTATGATAAGTGCTCAGCTGGCTGCTAGGTTCCTCTTCAGCACAGGTTTCCACACCAAGAAAGTGGTACGGGGTCCTGCCAGTGACTGGTAAGCTCTGTCTGCCTCTGGGTTTTTAGATTTCCTCTCTGTTTCGTCCTCTATAACTTGTCTCCCTGTCCTTCCCTGTAGGTATGACGCCCTCTGCATCCTGCTGAGACACAGTAAGAATGTACGCTATTGGTTTGCACACAAAGTCCTGTTTGCATTCCCCAACCGGTTCTCAGAGTACCTGCTTGAGTGCCCGAGCGCTGAGGTCCGTGGTGCGTTTGCCAAGCTCATCGTCTTCATCGCTCACTTTTCCCTGCAAGACGGGCCGTGCCCCTCCCCCACCGCCTCGCCTGGACCCGCTACTCAGGTTGGTTCAGACTTCAGCTGAGCTCTGTGGAAAATGGCCTTTTTTAATGGAGCCCTCTTTTAGCTGCTTGAATCATAGGTTTCCCGGAAGATAATTAAAGCCGTTTGCATCGCAGGTTACCACTGAGAGGCTTCTCATCCTGCACTTTTCATATTGATGTAACCCTGCTGTTTTCTTGCGTGTTGTTTTCTATGTTTGTGTATCAGGGCTGTGATAACCTCAGTCTAAGTGACCACCTGTTGAGGGCTGTACTCAACCTGCTCAGAAGAGAGGTTTCTGAACACGGCCGTCACCTGCAGCAGTACTTCAACCTCTTTGTCATGTATGCAAATCTCGGTAAGGAGCGCACAGCATTCACAATCCTGCCATGTACATCTGTTCCTCTGGGAATGATAAAATATAAGATCATGCCAAATGTTATTAATTGTTCGGGACTTAAAGATGTTTCCCCCCTTGCAGGGCTGGCAGAAAAGACCCAGCTGTTGAAGCTGAATGTCCCTGCCACTTTCATGCTGGTCGCTCTGGACGAGGGTCCCGGCCCTCCCATTAAGTACCAGTACGCTGAGCTGGGCAAGCTCTACACTGTGGTCTCCCAGCTGGTCCGTTGTTGTGACGTCGCCGCACGCATGCAGTCCTCAATCAATGGTGAGTGTTTTACCCTTCAGCCACAGAGACATTTGATATGAACTCATGAAAGAGAATTTGAGCCCAATGAAGAACATATAAATATGATCTATTTGCCTCTAACTCTAAATATCCTCCCCTCCAGGTAACCCTCCTCTCCCTAACCCGTACGGGGACACCAACCTGACGACCCCTGTGATGCCGGTGCAGCAGCTAGTGGCAGAGATCCTGTTTGTGAGGACCAGCTACGTGAAGAAGATCATCGAGGACTGCAGCAACTCTGAGGAGACGGTGAAGCTGCTGCGCTTCAGCTGCTGGGAGAACCCTCAGTTCTCTTCCACTGTGCTCAGCGAGCTGCTCTGGCAGGTAAACGGAAACAACATCTATAATTCTGTAGGTGGCCGACTTGTTTCTGTCCACAAGACTTCAGATTGTGTGTGTTGTGCGTCTGCAGGTGGCATACTCCTACACGTATGAACTGAGGCCTTACCTGGACTTGCTGCTACAGATCCTGCTCATCGAGGACTCCTGGCAGACACACAGGTCAGACTCACTGCTCTGTGGTTCAATTAACAGTGCCGTTTGTTTTGACTGGGATCTGAATATGACTTTTCTTCGTTGGGTTGTGTAGGATCCACAATGTGCTGAAGGGCATTCCCGATGACAGAGATGGGCTCTTTGACACCATCCAGCGCTCCAAAAACCACTACCAGAAACGAGCCTACCAGTGCATCAAGTGCATGGTGGCCCTCTTTAGCAACTGCTCCGTGGCTTACCAGATCCTACAGGTACAGTACTGACAGATGTCCTTTCATTTTAGGTTTAAGAATGTTTGGAAACCCTTTCTGTCTCTCCTAAACACAAGGAAACATATGGCCAAGATGTATTGATAAATGGACCGTGGGCTTTTTTCTTGTCAAATTATAGAAAATGAATAAATGACTTTATAGAGCAGCGTGTTCATCCTTCATTCACAGGTATGTTCTAATCAGCTGGTGTTTCTTCTGCATACAGAGTAATGGTGACCTTAAACGAAAGTGGACGTGGGCAGTGGAGTGGTTAGGGGACGAGCTGGAGAGGAGACCCTACACGGGGAACCCTCAGTACACGTACAACAACTGGTCCCCCCCGGTCCAGAGCAACGAGACCTCCAACGGCTACTTCCTGGAGCGCTCGCACAGCGCACGTATGACACTCGCCAAGGCCTGTGAACTCTGTCCTGAGGAGGTAATCACATTGACATTTTAACCCACGCACACACACGCTCATTTATATTACCCATCAGTCTTAGGTACTGTGCTCAGGGAGCCAAACCATTATAGCTCAAGGACACTGTTTGTAGGTAAACATGTGATGTACAGTGAAAAACATCTGGATTTCAGAACAGCTGCTTAAAGTCCATATCAGACTTGTCTGATCAAACATCAGTATAGAAGGGGGGTTTTCTGTTGCATGCAAATATGCAAATATTTGGGAAAACACCTCAGTCACACATATCTGATGTTGCCATGGGAACATTTTAAAGGGGCAGTTTGGCAAAGGGCAGTGACTATCTAGATTGTTTTTGTGAGTTGCTTTGTGAAATGTTCTGTCAAGATGTTTGCCTTCTCTCTAACATAATGGAACTAGATTGCTTGTGGGTTTTAAAGTGCCAACCATTCAACAACAATGTCTCTTTTCAGAAATCATTACCCGGTTTCTAAAGATAGTCCACAGACCATTTTGTGAGCAGTTCCAAGTAACCTGTTCACGATTTCTGGAAAGACATTGCTAATGAGTATTAGTCATTTTTGTTGCTGCTTTGAGATCTACAAGGCAAGTGCCATCGGTTTCTATTGTATACGAGGCAGACCTCTTCAGCCAATTTCTCCTACACTTGGTTATCCTCACTAAAACAATGCATCTATTTGAGATTTTGCGGTAAACTGTCTCTTTTTTAAAAAGGGTATACAGCAGTGAAGGTAAAAAACGAATCCCACATATATTGTGTATGAGCCAGAGGAGCTTAAACATCACACAACATGACCAGCTTTTAACTTTGTGTAAAGGTATATATGTATAACACTAATGGCAACATTAATAATCGATACTTTTTATGATTATTTAATTGTTTATCGATCTAATGTCATTAAAAATTGATCTTGTTTGGGTTTTTTTTAGCCAATTATTTTTTCTGTCCTGAAAATGGTATGATTTTTTTTTTTTTTTAAATGTGACATTTAGTTGATTGGACCCATTTACTAAAAGTGTTTCCAATAAGTCATTAAATGTTGAATGTCCGCCCTAAGCTACAGCCATGAATATGTTGCTATGCTGAATATCGTTTTGTCTTCTAATCATGGCTGCAGTTCACAATGCATACAAATATCATTTTTTGTTCTCACTTAAAATAAGATGCCTGTATTTTTATGTTGACAAATGCAGTCAAGTGACACACTTCTCTTGTAATATTCCACACACAGCTCAAGTGTACTCAGGGAAGCCCAGGGAAGGTCAGTATTCCAGGCACCACAACATCAAAGAAGGAAATGAAATTGTATTAAATAATCAGCAGAGAAACAGTTGGCCTATGTTTAGATTGCAACACATTTCACACTTTGTTTAGCTAGAATTGCAAAATGTTAAGTTATTTGTAGCTTTAAAAGTGATCAGTGGCAGAGGCTAGAAGCATTACGCCTCGTAGATTTTTCCCATTTTGTCAACTTTGCTCCATTTTCTTTTTGTCCTATTTGATATGCATTTAAAAGATAACAAATGTCACGTAAAAAGTTAAAAACAGGAGACTAGCGAAAAGCTATCGAGTGCTAGAGTGATAAATGAATTATCACTTTGAGTTGTCAACAGTTGTGTCTACAGTGCATACCTGAGATGCATGTTGTTTTTCTGTTCACTTCTCAAACTGTGTACAATGTTCATGCTGTGGTAGTAACACAGATTGTGACCATAGATACAAGATTAAACTAAATTGCCCTCCTCCATCATGTTGTCCCCTCGCATAGTAAAAGAAAAGGTGCACAGGCAGCCTTTTAGTGTAACTGCCATAATAAATCCTGTTTTACAGCGGCACACAGTGAACACATCTTTGTTCTCTCGCTGCACAGAGATTCGCCAAAGCAACATCACTGGAATAGTCCTCCATTTCACTCTAGTGCTGTTTTTTTGTTGTTGTACTCCTTCCCCCAAACTCAAACTGTGATGCCGCCAGCCACCTGCATCTGATTGAACAAACTCTCAACTCTCAAAACTTCACATTAGTTACAACATTTAAACTGTGAGGACATCACTGTACTGTGCTATGTTCTCTATTATGCTAATGTACCAGAATAATTCAACATGACTTGAACCCAACATACATTTTACTCTCTTCAGTTAGATGGGTGAAACGAAACATTTTGAACATTTGAACGAAGTTTGACAAAAAAACCTTTAACTCAGGGTTGTCAATAATTTTGCATTAGATGTCATCTAGTACTAAATGAGCTTCATTTAAATATGTTGATAGCCTGTTGTTATTCCACTTAAGACTACATCACGTTATAATGTATGTTACAGAGAAATGTAAAATACCATGAAGCGTAGATATGTGATTAACACTTAAATGATAAGGCTGGTGTTAATTGACATTAATAAGATAACATGTATGTGCAGCCTTGTCTTCAGAAAGTGGCACAGTGAGATGACCTCCACAGAGGTTTCTTTGCACTTCATATTTTAGATATTTTTAAAATGAATTAGCCGCAGCCCTCCAGCTGAGTGGATGCTCTCGGGTGTATAATCCACCCACACACAAAATGAAAACTCGTTTAAACATAATTTACTCGATAACAGAGAGCAGTTGGAAATGTAACTTCCCCACATAACTCAAAAGCTTCAAATTATACCCACTGTTTTTATCCAAATAAACTAGCAATTCCTGCTGTGTAAAATTCATAAAAATACAATCTTTTTTTACTTTGAAAGTGGAAATGAATTTGCGATAACGTTTCTTTCATGTCTGCTAGGAGCCCGATGAACAGGAAGCACCTGATGATCAGGACTCTTCCCCTCCAGAGGACACGTCTCTGTACCCCCACTCTCCTGGGACCACACAGTTTCAGCAGGTAGTGTCTCAGGGACCTTTACACCCTCATGACAGTCGGTGACATATGTTGTAACTGTATTCATGCATATTGTGTATGAAGTGGAAGGTTTGTGTCAGTTTGTGTAGCCATGAATAAAGCCAGAAACAAGGCTTTACAGAATAGTTTGAACATTCAAATACTGTGCAGCATAATAGTTTTTAGTTTTTGACTCTGCACAGTTAGAGTAATGACAATAATATTACACTATTTGTAGAATTACATTTCATTGATAGGATTGTTTCCAACTCTTGGGATCCAGACCTTTTCTAAAAACTCCAGAGCCTCGTCAAGAAACCAAAATGTATACAAAAAAAAGAAAGATGTAATTATTTCCAAAATTCTGCTTTACTCCATATTTTTTACGTTAAAACTTTAAGAAAAGCACATTTTCCAAAAATGTCATGAACAGCTTATAAAGGAAAAAGAAATGGCCAGGCCTTAGAGAATTGATCCTTGACTGTTCCTACAGTCTGTGCCCGGTCTAATTGTTACTGATAGGGCAGCTTAGTTTTTCTTCAGTCTGAGGAGAATCAGCCACCAAGTCATCGATGTAGACAAATCTGCAGCCTCTGCTTGTTCAGCTGTCATCCTTTAAGTCCTTTGACTTCTCCCGGATATGTCCGTTAAAAGATTAGGATCATTAAAGGATTAGGATGGCAATACTCTTTTTGTTTCTGTTATCGTCAACAAATCCTGTTAAAAGAGCGAAGCAAACAATGCATTAGTCCGTCTCCCAGGAAGCCACGAATCGACTCGGAATCAGACGTGTCCGTGATGATGGAGCAACATGTCACTCAGGGCGAAGCGTGGCGTGTTAATGTTTAAATGTAACAACGGTGCTCTATGGCACAGCAACGAGATCGGGCATTGGATGAACGGACAATATGTGTTAGTGGGATTGGTTTGTTGTTGGTGGTCTTTAATAGGATTTGTCGGTGAGACTTAAAAATCACGCTCATTAAAGGGTTGAAGGTTACGTTTTATTCAATTAAACTTAAGGTACCAGATCTTACTTACTATAACTTGGAAATGGTAATTAACAATGTTTTCAATTTTTGTAGTCAAGTTATTTTAGAAGTTTACTGTTGCAGACATTTAATAAACTGAATGGAGTATTTATTAATGATGACATTTTGAAACCATTAAGAAATATTTTGTAAAATCTATAAACAAAACATAAATGGAATGAGCAAACATTTAAATAATTGTGTTAATTATCTATTTGTTTATCAGTCTATCAAAATGACTTGTACAACTATACAGGTTTTAACTGATTATAATACGTTGTTAAACTGCTCCCTCTACATACACTGAACAAAACTATAAATGCAACACTTTTGTTTTTGCTCCCATTTTTCATGAGATGAACTCAAAGATCTAAAACATTTTCTATATACACAAAATAACCATTTCTCTCAAATATTGTTCACAAATCTGAAAAAATCTGTGATAATGAGCACTTCTCCTTTGCCGAGATAATCCATCCCACCTCACAGGTGGGATGGATTATGCTGATTAGACAGCATGATTATTGCACAGGTGTGCCTTAGGCTGGCCACAATAAAAGGCCACTCTGAAACGTGCAGTTTTGCTTTATTGGGGGGGTCCGAAAACCAGTCAGTATCTGGTGTGAGGGTTAGGTTGGGGAAGAGCGGTGCACTGGCTCTCGGTAGATAGGTGTTTAAAAAAACATTAAAAACCTCCGTAAACATAAACCTTATAAAAACCCTTTTAAAAGCATCATAAAAGCTCCGTGAGGACAAGACGAATGGTTAAAAAGTGCAGAGCGGAGCCGGACCACGGAACGGCGGCAGAGTATGTTAAAAAGGGTAATGTTGTGAATCGAGTGGCCTGTGTTCGTCGTCCATTACATACGCCTGCCCATACCATAACCCCACCACCACCATGGGCCACTCGATTCACAATATACCCCTACCCCTACCCCTCACACCAGATACTGCCTGGTTTTCGGACCCCCCCAGTCCCCCCCAATAAAGCAAAACTGCACGTTTCAGAGTGGCCTTTTATTGTGGCCAGCCTAAGGCACACCTGTGCAATAATCATGCTGTCTAATCAGCATCTTGATATGCCACACCTGTGAGGTGGGATGGATTATCTCGGCAAAGGAGAAGTGCTCACTATCACAGATTTTCAGATTTGTGAACAATATTTGAGAGAAATGGTTATTTTGTGTATATAAAAAATGTTTTAGATCTTTGAGTTCATCTCATGAAAAATGGGAGCAAAAAAAAAAGTGTTAGGTTTATATTTTTGTTCAGTGTATGTAATGTTAATACTTAATTTACAAATCAATAGGAAAATAATTACTTGAGTATTGTGATGAGGTTCTCATTGACCAGTGGAGGCGCCCCCTGCTGGCCATTAGACAGACTGAAGGTTTAAGGCAGTAACACTGATCACCACTTGTTTACAATCCACTGATTTCTGTCCCCTTTCCCCCCTCCCCAGAACAACCACCCCCATGGGCAGCCGTACACCGGGCCTGCTGCTCAGCACATGAACAACCCTCAGCGCCCCGGTCCTGCCTCGGCCCCGACTCCAGGGCCCGCCCAGACCCCCCCCCACCCCAGGCCCCGGGCCCACTCCCGGCCCAGGCCCGCGAGCACAAGATAACTGGGAGAGCACCGAGGAGGTCGCCCCTGCACCTGCCCCTGCACCTGCACCTGCACCTGCACCCACCCCCGCCTCCACTGCCCCCGCCCCAGCGCCTGCCCCGCCTAAGGAGTAACGTCCCGCCCCCCCTGCTGTGCCTCGAGCCTCCATCGTCCCGCTCTCCTTCCTCTCATCCTCCGGTCAACAGAGCTCCTCGTCGGGCCTCTCTCTGTCTCTCTGTCTCTTTCTATCTCTGGCCTCAAGGCAGGGCAGAGCTGGTGGCCTCCTCCTCCTCTCCGGGCCACCTCTCGCCTGTGGGGGGGGACGCTCTTCCCTGGCCTGGGGCTGCCTGACGGTGCGACCGGGGCCTGCTGGTGGCTGCAGAGGCGAGGGAGTGAAAAAGAGTTCTAATAAAGAAAATGTACCCAGAGCCGACGATGCTGATGCGCTTGTCAACACGACGAAAAGGTGTACATAGTATGTTAATGTTTTTGACTGTTCAGATCCCCCAGGAGCATAACTCTGTGTGGTTTGCTGTTGGGAGATGTTGCAGATATTATGAAAAACAAAAATGGATATTATAAATAAGAAAAATGCCCAAAAAAACCTGTAAGAAGACAACAACTCCTCTTTGTTTTATCACCCATGCTCAGCAGTAAAGTTTGTTCTACCATCGGACGGTTACTGGTCATTCAACTGTAGAAGGACGCATTGTTATTATCATAATTATATTATTATTCTTAAGCTCCTTGGCAACCTTATGACCCATGCCGAATCAACTCACGAGCTGTGGTTGGTTTTAGTGTGAGATCTGGAATGGTTGGGTGGACTTTTACGGTGTTTGGTTGATGTGAAAAAGCAGTGATGCAACATTGTTCTGAAACTCATTGCCTTTCTTTTCTTTTTTGTTTGTTCTGGTAATTAATTCAATCCTTTTTGAAGCTCTAGTTAATATGCTGTAACATTTAGCATGGCTTCTCACCAGAATAGTGTAGCCCGAGGGAAGACTTGTGATCATAACAACCTAAAGCTGTTCTTAATCCACATCTCCAAAAGGGTGTTGTGACCCTTAGGTTTCTTTTTTTTTTGTTTTCTTTTTTTTCTACTCATCTACCCTATCTACAATGAGGGCGATATTTTGAACCAATGTATGAATAAGTGGCTTTTCAATTGCACATTATAATCCTACAACTTCAACATTTGGCAGTCCGTTTTTGGTGGGATAGACAGCTTAGCTTTCATATTTAGGAAATCTGAAAAACGAAATACATATGCAACAGAATCGCTGCACTGGGTTATCTGGTGTTTGATAGACTGTGGTTCACCTCCGTCTCTGCGATAGAGCCTAGTCGTAGACACACTCGTTGACCATCGGCCGCCTTTCTGCCGTGGAGCTGGTCAGGTTTGGCGGCATGGATTTGTTTCGGGATGAAGTAACTAACCCTCGCGCTGTCGCTCCACGGAGAATAGGTTCCCCAGCAGGGTTCACCGTAAGAATAGCGGCTGGTTAGTCATGTTGCAACTCGAGCTAACTTGTAATTCTGTAGGAGTAAAAAGGTAAACATCAGTAAATACTGTATTTAATTGGTAACTTGAATGCATGTATTTTTTCATTTTTTTTGTCTAAAACATACCAAATACTCCTGCAAATGAAAATATTCTGCCCATCGTATT
Source organism: Pseudochaenichthys georgianus (assembly GCF_902827115.2). NCBI lineage: Eukaryota > Metazoa > Chordata > Actinopteri > Perciformes > Channichthyidae > Pseudochaenichthys > Pseudochaenichthys georgianus. The sequence goes on along the minus strand of NC_047523.1, from coordinate 30,153,092 downwards.
ATATTTAAATATTTTTGCTCTTATTTTATAGAATTTATTTTGTTGTATTTCACTAAAAATAGAATTTGATTTAAGAGGAACATTTTTGTCCTTGTGTTATTTTTAAAGAAGATATTGACTGTACAGAGTTCTGCGCCCTGTTTTTTGCCGACTTTTGTTTTGGCCATGGTGTGACGTTGAATTCTGGAGCTACAGTCGCGATGTGGACTTTCACTTTGTGAGGTTTTTTGTGCACAGAAATATAACAAAAAAAGCATTGCGCCCTTAGCAAATAAAGAACATGGAATCTTGCCCGTGTCTCATTTTTCACATGTGGACAATAAACCGTGAACATCTACCAAGCATCACAAGAGTTCATCCAGAAAGTCTGAAATTATACACACAATATTGATGTTTCTGCATCCAGCTCCAGAGGGAACATTTGTAATGTGGTGTATTAGGTAAAAAAGACAATGAGTAATAAAGCTGGGGAAGGTGGCTAATATTCAGAGAAAAGATTCTGAACTTCTGAGATTAAAGTTGTGAATAAATGAGAAAATAAGAGAAATTGAATTTTCTTTGAGATTGTACATTCACAATTTTACCAAAAAACATGTAATTCTCTGAGCTTAAAGTCAAATATATTTGGAAAAATTGAAGAGAAAGTATGTTGTGACTCCTTTTTAATGACCGCCTCATGTTTAGTTTACTTTTACATGTACTATTTAGGATATGTGAGTAATTGAATACTTGTTCATTATGTACACAGAGCTAAAACTAATAGTGTCACACTCGTTAAATCAATGTCCCTGTAACAGTCTATAACAGTGAAGGTATGATTTATTGCAGAACTTTTGAATTAAGCCTCATGACTTTACCTAATGTGGCAACAAAATGTGCAATGTTTTAAATGGGGCGCCTAGCCTGTAATACAGGGCGGTTCTAGGGGGGGGGGGGTTCAACGGGGTCCAGTGCCCCCGTAACACCGACGTTGGACCCCCTGAAAATGAAAAAGTTAATGATAAACGATTTATTGGCTGACGGAATAGGCGGAACTAACGTTATTCGTCCTTCTAGTCGGACCCATTAGAGCGGTGCACTCACTTTCACTGTCCGGCTGAAGCGCGCGAAAGAAAAACAAACTTTTAATCTCGGATCAGAGGCTGTTGTATCCAAGCAAGATCGAAACCATAGATCGAAACCTACGTTTCGAGAGACTACCTCGATAATTGAAGGTGAGTTAAACTATTGTATCCGTTTAATTGTTACAAGGTAAGACTTTAGGTCAGTAAGTGTTGTTGACTAACGTTAGTTAACTTAGTGGGAGATGTAATCAGCGACAGCGAACAGTTTGCTTTCATTAAAAGGCCCAAACGTTACTTGTGAGCTTTGCAATAATGTTTGGAAAGCTTTTAGCGTGATATACATTCGTCTTTGTGCTATATAGTTGTGAAATGTAACTAGCGGTTAGACATTTATATTCTGCGTTGCTGAAGTGTTGTCCTCCCCGTTGTGTTTGCTCTATAGTTCTTCAAAAATGAAACGAAGAAAGGATATGTCCTTTTTCGCGGCAGATAGTAACACAGAGACACAGCAGGAAGTACAGATTGCCACAGAAAGAGAGCCTGAGGACTTTTCAGGAGAGACTGATCTTGAAAGTGATGGTTCAGAGCAGGGAGAGAGAGATGAAGAGTCGCAGAGTGAGACAGAGGAAAGATGTGCACCCGCAAGTGCTAGAACATCAGGTTTGTGATTTTGAAAAACAAATGTGCCTGCTTTAATCTTAGTTACAGTTCAAATGGTTTGTCTCTTGCAGGAGTGTGTGATACGAATTCATTACATTTTCCCTCGTGTCATAAATCTGTTAATATAGATATCTAATTTGTGGTTCTTCATTGCTCTGGTAAATGTGCATATCATTTAAAATTATCTGTTACAATAATAATAATAATAATAAACATATTTATCTTTCTCCACAGATATCAGCAAATGCAAAGAAGAGCCACCAATGCAACCAAACTTTAAATTGTTTCCAAGGACCTTGATGGGCGACCGGAGAAGGAGTTTCAAGGCAGATTGGTACAAGATTCACCCCTGGCTTGAGTACTCCAAAATGTCAGACTCTGCTCATTGTTATGCCTGCAGACATTTTAGCCCTCCGAATAGCACAGACACTGAATTTGATTCACCTTCAGGTTTCAAAAAGGCTACATACAAAGAGGGGGGATTTGCAATCCATGCCAAATCTGAGCGGCACACGCAAGCAATGATTGCATGGAAAGACTATCAGAGAGCTGTGGCAAATGTACTTGACAAAGAACATAACAAACAGGTTCAAGAAAATCGGGAACATATGAAAACCATAGCTGAAGTGCTGCTACTTACTGCGACACAAAACATTGCTCAAAGCGGACACAATGAGTCAGCAGGCTCGGATAATAAAGGGAACTTCAGGGCAATTCTAGAGACAATTGCTAACCATGACAAAGCTGTTAAGAAAAGGTTGACTTCCATTCATAATGCAAAGTACACAAGCGAAATCATTCAGAATGAAGTTCTGTGTTGTCTTGCAGACATGGTTCGATCTGAAATAACAGAGGAAGTGAAAAACAGTGAAGTCTTTAGCATCATGGCAGATGAAACAAAAGAACAGATTTCTCTTGTAGTCAGGTACTACTTCAACGGTGCTATCCAGGAGAGTTTTCTCCATTTTGAGTCAGCAGAGAGGCTGGATGCTTCAGGGCTTACTGAAAAGATAATTCACATATTGGAAAGTCACTGTCTGGAATACAAAAACAACCTCGTAGGCCAAGCATATGATGGTGCTGCTGTCATGAGCGGTAAGCACTTAGGGGTCCAGGCTAGAATCAGAGCGCAAGCTAAATATGCTTTTTATGTTCATTGCGATGCTCACTGTCTAAATCTAGTTTTAGTAGATACCGTCAAAGCTGTCCCAGAAGCAGAGCAGTTCTTCTCCTTACTAGAAAAGCTATACGTCTTCACATCTGGGTCGTATGTCCACCCCAAATGGCTAGATATTCAAAGAGAGATGTACGAAGGTGGGCATGCCGATTTATATCTCTTCGTAACATTATGGATAGATTACCGGCCCTCAAGCGAGTACTGCTAGACATAGCCCAAGAACGCAATGGTGAGAGATCTATTGAGGCACGTGGTCTGCTGGCACAGTTGGATCTAGAATTCATTGTGCGTCTTGTAACACTCCGTAAAGTGTTTGGAAAAACACAACTTCTCTCTGAGATGTTACAGTCTTCATCCCTTGACCTTTCAAAAGCTGTTGACTTAGTTGGGTCTTTAGTTCAGACTTTGAATGACTTCCGGCAGGAGTCATTTTTTGATAACTTGTGGGATGAAGTGTTGAACATTTCTGAGCAATGTGATACTGCAATACAGCCAGCAGCAAAACGACAAAAAACACTAAGCTCTAAACGCGTTGAAAGCTATGTACCGACTACTGTTGGACAGAGAGAGGCGGAACAAGGTAAACACGGGCTTCGTACAGCCTTTTTCTACCCCGTCATTGATCAGATGCTCAGTGAGCTTAATAGACGGTTTTCAAAGACAAACTGTGACATGATGAATAGCATCCAAGCTCTTAACCCCAAAAGTGATGCCTTTCTGAAGAAGACAACTCTGTTTTCATTTGCTCAGTTGTATGATGCAAATATTGATGACTTGGGGCATGAAGTACATCAGTTCAGCAGACTTTTAGATAGGAAAATGAAGACTGGCATGCGGAGACCTGATAGTACAGATGAGCTGGTTCAGTTCATTGAGCCTAATAAAGAAGTGTTTTTTGAGCTCTTCAGACTCTGCAAAATAGCAGTCGCAATCCCATTCAGTTCTGCTTCCTGTGAGCGTAGTTTTTCTACATTGAAGCTGGTCAACACTTTTCTCAGATCCACCATAACCGATGAGAGACTGAGCAATCTGGGTCTGCTTAGTATTGAGTCAAGGAGGTCAAAGACTTTGAATCTTGACTTATTTGTTGACCGGTTTGCCAAAAGTCACAAAAACCGCAGGATTTTGTTGCTGTAATGTGACATTTTGGGAAGGAAACTACAGCCTGGGATGCAGACACCCTTATGTACAGTAGAGATGTAACTGTTCATGATATGGTGGCAGTGCAAAAAATGTACTATAACTTAAACTTACAGCAATGTGTTTTATTTTGTGTAATAAAGTTGCTGAAACAAATACTGTCATCGGAATGATTCTGTTACTGAAAACTAACTATCTGAAATAAATGCCAATAACTGTAGTGCAGTTTTCTTAATGCGCAATTAATTCATTTTGTCTTTTCGTCCTGCATTTATTGTGCCCTCTCAGAAAATAACTGTCCCCAGCCTGGCCCCCCCAGTCAAATTGGTCTAGAACCGCCACAGCTGTAATACAACCCAGCCCATTTAGCCACTGACAGAAAATAAGATGGAAGCTTATACTCGTGAAAAATGTCCTGTAAGTTGTCTTTCACAAACTTTCTTGAAATAATGACTTTATCCCTGAGTTGGTATTTCAAAAATAATGACTTTACCTAATTTTTTGATACTTAGATTAATATTCTCATTAAAACAAGTTACATGATTTTGGGTTTATTTCAGTCACTTTGGCAGAAATGTGCTTCTTTAACTTCTGGTTAAGAGGGAGGGGCCGCTGTAACTGGTCCCAAGAAAAATAGAAAGTCTGCTGGTTCAGATTTTGTCAGTGGATACTCCCAGGATCTGCATGTCTTTAAAAACACCTTCAATTAAAAAGTGAAATGTGTTCTTTGGTCCATATTAGCAAGAATCCGTGAGTCACAGAAACATCTAAATGTATATTCATTACCAAATAAACTTTGGAACATCTGCACAGTAAAATGTCCCTTTGGATGGACCAGCCTTTTTACTGGACGACTTGTCCTGAAACAAAAGACACCTTAACCCCTCTGACCCATTTTTTTCAAAGTGCTGTCATTTCGGGACAATATTTCTGTCAAAAGTGATAATAAAAAGTATACAATGATAGTATAGGGTTTTTCTCAAGTAGTTATGAGAAAACACATTTAAATTGACTTATTTTCCAAATACTTGCATTGTCATTGACCCGTAGCAGTTTAAGCTGGATGTAAGCTTTCCTTCTCATAGTCGATAGTGACATTTGATTTCTTATTAACTGGTTTGCTTCCAGCTCAATTTCCAGGCTTCTAAAATCAAAGCATCTTTCCCACATTTTAGTGTGTGGCTACAGAAAAAAAAACATCATTCGAGATTGGAATCCTTTGGAACACATTTTTATTATCAAGAAAGTCAGGTTTAGTTCTCCTTCTCCTGTACGGTCTTTGTTCCACGCAGTCTGCCGGTACGGCGGGCAGCGATGAGACCGACCTTACGACCAGCGGGTGCGTCCCTCCTAATGGTGGAGGGCTTACCAATATGCTGATGGTTTCCACCACCGAAGGGATGCTCAACGGGCTGCACAGAGGGGAAGAGAAAAGGAGATCAGTCTCAGGAAACTAAGGTAATGTATTGAGCGTAAACACAAGCTTTGCAGAAAGAGTGCCACCTTTAAACTGTTCCCTTTTTTATCCTGACCAAAATAATTGGATACACAAAAGGATCCGAACATTTATCACATGTGTCCAACTCTTGAAATGGCACTAACTCATAATGGAATCACTTTACATTTTGTTAAAGAAAAATCAAACACTAAACTATCACAATAAGCTAACCAAAAGATACCCAAATTCTGGCATTCATCAAATAGAATTCTTTACTCCTCCACCATAACATTGAACATGGCAGCTTTTCCCAATCATTTACATGGGAAGGTCTGATTTGTGCAAGGAGTAAAATATAACTACAAGAAACGTAAATAACTCGACCTCATCCTTGAACAGAAAACCCATCTCTTTTATTGTCCAGCAGATTTACTTGCTGTAAATAATTGTCATCACTAGAACACCAGATACTGGTAACATGATCTACATGCATAGCTGTTGCATGGGACCAACATGTTATATCAAATAAATCTCATCTGTTGTTCCTCACAAACTAGTTATTACCTTGTTTGCATCATGTATAAGACAATGTGTTCACTTACGTTCATGGCCACACCACGGACACGAGGCCAGCAGTTTCTCTTGGCCTTGTACTTGTGGTAGGCACGACCAGCCTTCAGGATGGGCTTGTCAATACGTCCACCTCCAGCAACAACACCTTTAGAAACACACAGAGCCGAGTCAGTCAGAGTGCACCGATTCGATCCAATTCTCAAGTTCCAACACCAATTTAGCACCGGTCAACACTAGTTTCAAACAATGTCGAAGTGGCAGCGAGGTTAACAGCGAGGGTCCTTACCGACGACGGCTCTGTTGGCTGAGGCGATGACCTTCTTGGAGCCTGAGGGCAGCTTCACTCTGGACTTCTTGGTGTCAGGGTTGTGAGAGATGACGGTGGCGTAGTTTCCTGACGCGCGGGCCAGCTTGCCTCTGTCGCCGGGCTTCTCCTCCACGCAGCAGATGATGGTTCCCTCAGGCATGGTGCCGACGGGCAGGACATTGCCAATGTTCAGCTGAGCTGTGAGGTAAAAACATAGAAAGACATTCACTCAATCATACACTTCCAACCAACAGTGTAACCCAAACTCCACCCGATAACAAGCACTGCACTTTAAAAAGAACCTGTTCATTGAACACTATTCCTACAGTTTAATTTCACTACACTTGATGTCACTTTAGGCCAACAGTTTTAAAATAATGCCATGTGTTAAGGCAGCATTAATGCCTGTACACCAAATAAAGACCCCCTACATGCAATAGATTCTGTAAGATTTGCAAGAGTTAGTTGAACGTTCAAAAGAAAACTGCACATTCAGTATTTCTTACTAAAATCAAGCCATATTATGCATTTTAGCAGATTTCTTAACTTATTATTTAAATCCATCAATAGGCCCTGTGCTAGCTATACAACAGCATCCCCCATGGCTGTTTCAAACCAGCTTGATCCATTTACATAACAGGGACTTATATTTCCGAGTCTAAAAAGCAACATTATATATCTAAATAGGGCTTTTATGTTAATGATAGGATTTGGGTATAGCTGAGACTACACACAAGAGTACTATGATCATCTGCTTTAAGATGCATCCATCAGTCTACTTTTCTTACCCTTCTTGCCGCAGTAGATGAACTGTCCGGTGTGGATGCCCTCAGCAGCGATGAAGAGCTCGGTCCTCTTCTTGAACCGGTATGGGTCGCGGAAGGCCACTTTGGCCAGGGGAGCACCACGGCCGGGGTCATGGATAATATCCTGAGAGGGCAGCGAAAAGACAATGTCAGTATTCACCTAACCAGTAAGAAGACTTCCATATGGTCCTAAAAACAGTGTCAGTCTTCACTTACCTTCACGATCCCCTTGATGTATCCATGGCGTTCAGCGAAGTCAATGTGACGGAGTTTAGCAGCACCTTTTCTGTGCTTAACGTGGGCTTTGAACACGGAGCCCGCACCTTTTCTCTGTCCCCTGATTACACGTCCCATCGTGTACTGAAACAGGACGAGAGACAGCGTTATTTACCAGCCTGACATGTGAGTGAGTGCTAACATTGAGGCTAATTCTTACAGATATATACCGTCTTTAATAAACACATTAGCTTTTTTCAGTGAAGTGAACTTCAGCGACCATGTTATTATCGGGCTAAAACTAGGTTAAAAAGCGACTTGTATCTCACATTTACCTAGCAAAATACTTAACTTTTAGGCTATCGTTAGCATAGCACACTTTGCAACGTAACTTACTTAATGCTAACGGTACGATACAGTGTTTGACACCAATACAACAAACTGGCTCCTAACTCACTGTCAGTTATTCGCGAACTAAATTATTTCCCTCTTCCCTAAACGGTATTCATTAAATACAGATATACATCCTGTGTGCAGTGGCTGCCGGCCCTTTAGCCGCAACACAGTGCTAACCATGTCATCGCTGAGCTACACACAAACACCTCAAAATGCTTTAAAACTAACGTCTGACGCTAAAATACTCAAACGGACAGGTTATTATACACTTAGTCTACGACAATAAAAGTTTGTTTAAAGTGGATGAACTAAGAAAAACGTGATTTAAAGCAGATTTTGTCAAGGGAATCATACAGAAGATGTCCTACCTAAACTCCGTTGACGGAAAGAGGAAGTGCAAGGGGAAAAGCTGAGGTTTTCTTCCGGAGAAATCGCCGCAGAGCATTGTGGGATTTGGAGGCAGATACACATCCGTTAAGGAAGTATAAAGTTCATCTGAGAGAGTTCACCTTGTACAGTGGATAATTAAAGTGTCTTTGTGTGCTCTTCCGTGTACAACTATATCATTCTTACATAGCATGAGGATAACAGCAGGTTATATTAACATGTATATATATATATATGTTTTACCCCTCCTTCCTTTCTCTCTGTAACAAATCACCTCTGGCTGGCAGAGTACTTTCTGCTCCATAGCTTTTCTTGGACTTAAAATCACACTGTACATTTTACATTTATATATTCAGTTTAATATTTCATATTCCATCCCTCACATATATATATATATATATATATATATATTAACTTCCTTTATATTTTGTTATTTGTAAATTCAACATGTATATTTCTACTTTCTTGTTTATTTCTAGTCTTTTTAAGTTTGCATTGTACAATGCCATGTCTTTTTATGCTGCTGCAACACAAACATTTCTCGAATTGGGATCAATAAAGTACTATCTTATCTTATCATATCTCTTCATTTGGTTTTCAGAAGTACTGTCATTTAAGGATGATCAACTTGACAACAAAACATAAGGCTGCAAAGGCTGCAAAAGACACCAATAACCAATGAATGATAAGAGATAGACAAAAGGTGCAGTTACAACGTCACATTTTTACGTATTTTGAGGGAAGATAAATACATTCTGGTTAACTAAGTATAGGTTTCTGACATAAACATATCTAGCAAATCAAGATATTTGTATCCAACTTTAAGAACCTCAAAGCAAACATACTAGTATTTAAGTGTTAGACAAACTTCCTAATATTAAAATATAGAACAGGAGAGTAATATTGGTAGAATGATTAACTTACTTTTTTCTCTTCTTTCAAAAGAAGAGTAAATGAACTCCAGAAGATGGCAGTATTGCAACACAAAGGACACCAAGACTGTGGTTGTTTCAAGTCTTAACAGGAAAAGTAAGTAAAGTGTTTGTGTTAAGAATTTTGGATCTTAACATAAAAACACAAATTAGCCTTTGTATTAACCCTATATATACTGTATATTGATGTTCTTCTTATAAAGAGAACATGTGCAACAGAGGGAGATACTTCATCAGAAAGGGAAAAATGGAACATGACTTGTAATTCCTTGTTTATAAAAAGTTGTGTGTCAAATTTCTCAATCAAACTATTTAGATGGCACCGATGTTAACATGGGAAACTCAAATATTTCAGGTTGTATAACTTTGTTTTCTATCCACATCATCTCTCCAATATTTTTTTTTTCTTTTTCAGTCTTGCACTGCAAATGTATTAAAGGTTGCCTATTGTGCAAAATCCACTTTTTCATGTCTTACATACATAACCATGTGTCCCCTCTGTGTAAAGAGATTCTAAAAGTTTCAGGAAAAAAGATTTGCTCACTTTTTGTCCTGATCCATTAAAAACCTGTCTGAAAATGAGCTGATCAGATTTTGGCCACTTAATGATGTTATAACGACATAACGCTTGTGCAACCATTAGCCAATCACCAACCAAGGTAAGAAGAAGAACAAGAACAAGCAGAACAAGAACAAGCTGACTCCGAGCTGTCCGAATTCAGGCAAGCTTTTTGAGTCCTACCCCGGCTGCGATCGGCTATTCTCGTCTACTTTCGAGGCGAGCCGCAGCTCATCTCAAACAAGCCTATTGTGTTCTTTTTAAACAAATATCTCTCAGAGGGGCGTGGGGAGTGGGGAGTGGCTCCTTATTTTCATCTAAAGTAACAGACAGAAAATCAGCACTTTGGAAACAGGGCTGAACGCTGGTGTTTCAGCCAAACACTTCAGAGACATGTTTTGTATACATTTATATTGATGAAAAACAGTATATTAGGGGGACCTTTAAATCGAGCTAGTTTTCTGGGAGCCCTGATTGGAGTAAAAATATATTGTATATTGCTGATGATTTTAAAGATGTGTCAAGCATGACTCTAGGCAGGGGTCGGCAACAGGCGGACCGCGGTCCGGATCTGGATCCGGACCCAGACACCGACCTATACGGACCCGGACCTATAATCAATACATTAATAAGGGATTTCAATGTTGACGGGGCGATTCTATTTTAACCGCCGCCGACAGGGGGCGAAAGAGACGAGTGAGCGATACAGGGAGAGAAACACAGAAGAAGAGACAAGAGCGCGGCAGAGAGAAGTGGAGAGGAAAGTGAGTGAAGAGAATAATTAGCGATACAGGGAGAGAAGACGGAGAGGAGAGTGAACAGGCGTGTTAGCGGCAGACAGGGAGAGACAAATGATTACACATGGCGCTCTCCAAGAAGAGGAAAGTGGACAGTGAGAACACAGCTTTTAACCCTGAGTGGACTCATTCATGTTCATCATGCCCACTGGGAGCACAGAACCAGTGTGTCTCATCTGTTCAGAGACCGTGGCGCTCATTAAAAGTGCCAAAACGCCACTATGCGACAAAACAAGTGTTTGACCAAACATTCCCTCTCAAGTCAGAACTGAGTTAACAAGAAATAAGCAGTCTCAGAGCCCAATATGATCAGTCCACCAGGATCAAAATTAAAACTAAATATCGTTCCAGGGCAGGCTAACCGAGGCTAACCAATGAGCACCTGCATGTGTGTATGGCCCTGACACCATTTCAGCCCAGATTTAAACTCCTGGCAGGACAAGCTCAAGCTCTATTCTCGAACTGAATTTAAAAAAAGTGAGTGAGGGACTGCAATATAAGAGGGAAAGAATGATCAACTTTAAAACTGTTAAATTGTTATGATGTGTAAAGACTGATATTGTTCCATAATCGTCTGAAACTGTAAAGTAATGATGTGAAACGGTTAACAAAGAAAAAGGGAAACTCAAGCTGCTGCTACACTTTATTTTATTTATCTAAAATTAAGCACTTTTAAGATGCACATATTTCAAAAGCTATTTGATTTATTTTCTCTTTTATTTTTAAATGCAGCCCGAGAGGAACATTACACATATCCACAGTATTTACTGTATATCTGTATAGTTCAATGTTAATTGACAATAAATATTGTTGTTTTTGAATTGTACTTTCTTTATTTGACTGGCAGTCAGTTGTTGATTACATGCAGACGTTGATAAAGCTACAGCTACTTCAATATCACACTAATTTATAAAGCAAGTTAGACATTTTGATGTTCCGGACCTTTGCATGGGGACATTTTCTCTAACTGGACCTCGTTGAATTTGAGTTGAATACCCCTGCTCTAGGGGGAGACATTGTGTTAGTTTTCAGATAAATGTAAACAAAGGTTGAGTCCTCTTCCCTGTATCGTTTGTTGTTGCAACACATTGATTTATTGATTTGAACAATATTTATCTAACAAATAGTTCAGTGTTGGAACCAGCAGTGAATTACACAGTAGAGACAGGTTGAAATGGGATTCTCATGGTTTATATAGTGATAACTCAACTTGTCTCTCACGCTTTAAATAGGATGATCTTTTTGGTGTTTTGTCATCACTGATGCCTAATGAGTTCAGCTCAAACTCCTGGGTGTTTCTTCTCACCACGGAAGAAGAAAAGGTGTTGCGCAACAGATGGTTCCCCTCCTGAGAGCACAGCGTCCCACTGGAGGAACAACACTGCCGTGATTAATGAGCACACACACACACACACACACACACACACACACACACACACACACACACACACACACACACACACACACACACACACACACACACACACACACACACACACACACACACACACACACACACACACACACACACACACACACACACACACACACACACACACACACACACACAGTAGTTTGACACTGCAGGTGATAAATATGTGGTTCAGTTATTATGATACTGCATTGTTTTATACAGTCCCACTGGTACAACATGTATAAATAACACACACACACACACACACACACACACACACACACACACACACACACACACACACACACACACACACACACACACACACACACACACACACACACACACACACACACACACACACACACACACACACTGTTTTTGTCCTGTACTATTCTTTTCTTTTCAGATACACACCCCTGCAGATCTGTATTCCTGTGAGGAAAGACAAAGATGTCCTTTAGTAAAGAGGCTCCAATTCATCAAAATCAGACAATATTTGTTTAATGACCCAATTTTCAAGTCGATTTTATCTATAAAGCACTTTTAAAAGCAACAGGGTTTTGCACCAAAAGGTATCACAAAGCAGGATATATGTCTTAAGGCATTTATGTCATAGATGTTTCAAAACCAATTTTTTTTATAACAGCACGCACTTTAGCAAAATGTCGGCCTTAATTAAGGTTGTGTACATCTTAAAGGCGTTTACAGACTCCAACAGTAATATGGAAACACTGTGTTCACCTCAGATCGGAGATACATATGCTGACAGATAGTAGTAGCTTTTTGCTCTGTAATTTAATTTCTGCTTTATCTTTTTGTGAATCTGCCTTGGGGACGGGGCAGATAGCTGGTGCAAGTGATTTTCAATTCATGGTGCTATCAGTGGCTGTGATCCAAACTGTGAAACACCCCTGAGACTTGATGTTGTCTCGCATGTTTATCATGATGGCGAGGATGACTGTCTGTCTGTCTGTCTGTCTGTCTGATGCCAACAGCTAACAACACACATAAGTGCTGGATGATTGTGTTGGGATGCAACAGAGATTTCTTCTCAATTAAAACACAAAAGATTATTTTTGGGCTGAAGAGTTCTTGATGTGTGAATCAACATTAGAAGAGTTCTCATCCAGTTCCTTGGCAGCAGAAGCACTGTGCCTGCAGATAAAACAACATCTGATTATCTTGATTGCACAATCCTTTCCAGCATCTTTTTATTGTCTTTGTGAATTTGTTGTGTGACAGTTTCTAACTCAGTCAAGATTACAAGTAGCTATTTGTAGCTCAGAGCCTTTAACCTGGCTCGTTTGCTCCTCTATAACTTGAACCAGCTGAGAAAGCGAGTGACTCAGTGAGAATGAGTAAGAAACTCTGAGATCAGATGGATAAAATGAGTAATGTTAATGGGGCCGCTCGGAGTGACAAACCTACTGGGAATTATCAACAGACTTTCCACTCTACATGGATTTGAAAATGGTTTCCCATAATTGTTTTGCTTTTTTCATGCTATATAGATATATAGATAGCTAGATAGATAGATAAATGAATAGATACACACATACATACATACATACATACATACATACATACATAAATACATAGATACATTGATCGTAAATTGGGAAATAATTATGCTATCAACATCAATAAATAAATACATATACACACACAACACTAGAAAACTTAATATCCATCATGTATCTATAGATTAGTCAATATTAAATAGAAAAACATATCTTAGAATACATTATAATAGACCAAACTACCACCAATAAAATCATAACAAAGGATACTTTAAAATCGGAACTACTTTGCACATTTATATATTGTTTAAAGTTTATTCAGTATATAAGTCTGCAAAGTAGTTTCGTTTTTTCTAATTTACATTTCATTTTTCATTTCATTTCAAACCTTTATTTAATCAGATTGGTCCCTTGAGATCATAGATCTCTTTTTCAAGGGAGACCTGCAGCATATAGGTTCCACATGAAACATAAAACAATAAAGGACATCATACATTATTTACAGGCATAAGGTGTGAAAATGAGATTGAGTGTTTGGAGTACATTTATCTGACAGTATCTCATCTCGTGCCATCACAATATTTAAAGCGTTAACGCCTCTGAAGAACAGCTCAGGCTACATGGTGTAAATGAGCTGATTTATTGTGGAGATGAACGCACTCAGTCGGACATTGGCTGTAAGAAAGAACATCTGTTTTTGAAACCACAGGCCTGTATCATCTGTATATTTAAGTATGAACAGAGTCTGTCATGGTTAAACTCTGCACTACAGTACAGTTTATAACAAGTCATATTTAGTGGTGGGAGAAGTACACAGCAAAAACCACAGTGTACATTGTACTCTATAAGAGTACATTTAACACCAGTCTCGGGGTGTATATAGGTACAAGAGTTTGGTGTTCTCTGAACACTGTCAAAAGTGTAACATATAAACTCCAAATAAAGAGTTAGATTTGAACACTTTGGGAGTCAAAATATACTCTACTCAGATTACATTTTTAGGTAAAAGTAGAAATATACTAAAATCTAAAAACACTCAAAAAACTACAAAAGTATTTCCATTAAAATAAACTTAACCTGTTAAGCCCCAAGCCTGTTTTTCAGGTCTCAGGCTAAAAAATGACATTCCCAGAACAAATGACAATAACTTCCCTTCTAACAGGGGTAAATTAATTATCTTTTTTCTCAAAGCAATGATAAACCTGTGAGTTGGATGTAGAAAAGTCAGAATCAATATAGATTTATTTTTATTTTAAAGTAAATTCAGATTGAACATAGTAAAAAAATGTAAATTATAGTGTCCGTCCAAAAATAAACCATAACTTATAGTGAAAACCACCCTTGAATGATGGGATAGTAGACTAAAAGCTTTATGAATACAAACTATATCATATAATAAGTACCCTGTATCAAGATTGATGCAAAACAAGTGACATTTTACCTTTTTAGAGAGGTTTAGCAAAAAAGCAACCCACCTCTGGGGTCATTTGGGTGGAAATGGGTGTATTTGCCGTTTCTCTGGAACCCATTGGTCGATTTTGATGATTGACATCTCTTTTGAACCGTTCGAGCCAATAGAATCGAAGGGGGATTTCCACACACACACACACACACACACACACACACACACACACACACACACACACACACACACACACACACACACACACACACACACACACACACACACACACACACACACACACACACACACGCATGCACACACACACACACACACACACACACACACACACACACACACACACACACACACACACACACACACACACACACACACACACACACACACACACACACACACACACACACACACACACACACACACACACACACACACACACACACACACACTACCATTGAGAAATGAGAGCTATGCGCACACAGTTTGCCCAAATCTTAAACTCTGAAATCTGAAAACTGAAAACTAGATTTATTGCTGATGGATTATCAGAAATCATTTCAAAGTGACACAGACACATTGGATTAACCTATAGATTAACCTTCAGCAGCGTTTTTATCGTTTTAATGCCATTGAAGACAACTTTTGATCAGAAAACAACAAAGGTAAGACATATTGCCATGTTGGCTACCTAATGCTACGTGGTGTGATGTCTTTGTTAGCTTCTCATGTCGCGAGTTCGGACCGGTCAGTAATTATACTAATACCTGTAGAATCTGTGCAATCTCAGTTTGCTAATCGATATCTTGTTTGTGCTATACGATAAGTAATAAGGGTATTTTAATGTGAGTTCTGTGCTAAGTGTGTTAGCATTTTTTCGCTCAGGGCTAATTCAGAGCCTTTGTTATTACCCTTATGTTTCGTTTGCTAAAAATGGTTAATGTTGTCTGATAGCTGAGTTTCTTCCCGTTAAGTGGGTATGACACATTCATAGGTTTTTAAATGTTAAGAAGCCCTCAGACGCAACCTGCGGGGGAATGGGGCTTAACAGGGTGGCAAAAGTAGCACTTGTTAAGCGTAATGGCCCATTCAATTACTGAATTATGTTAAAGGTGGGGTAGGTAGTTTTGGAGAAACCAGCTCAAGTGCGCTAGAATTTGAAAATACACAGCCGGAAAAAATCTGCCACTTCCTTCAGACTTCCTTACAGAGCCCCTCCTCCAACACACACGAACGCGCACATGACCAATGAGGGCACGAGATAAGTTTGTGCACAGATGGAAGGCTGACAGGCCGGCTAAAATGATTGGTCGTGCTTTTTACAGTGCTACGGCTTCCACAGATGAATATTTTTAATGTATTTATTGTCAAAGCATTTAATATATTAATTGCTATCGGGATGTTAAGAGCATTCCATGGAATATAACAAAAAGTGTTTCTGAAATAAATTACATACCCCACCTTTAACTGATGAATTAAAGTGAAGGTGGATAGTTTGAAGCACACTGCTGCTGGATATCTTGACCTGAAGTTTTATTATTAGTTGATTTGCTAATAATCTGAACTAGTACAGTAAGAATAGAAGTATAAAGTAGCAAAAAAATGAATATACTAGGTTTAAGTACAAGTACCTCAGAATGTTACAGTACAGTACTTGAGTAAATGTACTTCATTACATTCCACTGCTGGTCATCTGCTGAGTCTGCCGAGGAGAACAAAGAAGGTCATAAACTGCAGCGAAACCTCCTTGACGAGACTCAAGTTTAAGCTGTGAGATGTCAGAGAGGGAGGGGTGGCTGTGTTGATCCTTGACCTCTGACCTCCCAGTGGTGGAATAACCTTTCAACTCCGTAAGAGGGAAACTGCACAGAGCTGCAGATGTGACAACAGAGCGCCATTCTGCTGTCCAACAACCAAACACTGCACTGTGTGTGTGTGTGTGTGTGTGTGTGTGTGTGTGTGTGTGTGTGTGTGTGTGTGTGTGTGTGTGTGTGTGTGTGTTAGCCTCCTCTTCATTAATACAGTTAGCTTTGTCAGATATGGGACAAACAGAACAATAGAGCTGAAACACCAACAACACGTGTTCTGTATATTTCTCTATTTCTGCTTGAGGAAAAAAAATTGTTTCCTGTCTTGCTTCTCTCAGATTAAATAATTAACTTCGCCTCCTGCTGCAGTCATGGAACATTATTAATGAAAAAAGTAGTCCAAATGTAAACATAAGTAACTTAATTCAAGAAACATATATATAAAAACTATTTAAACATCCTTGCAATAAAAGCTTTCTGAAATAGGAAGAGTAGAAGTCCTACGCTCAAAATCATAAAATTAAGTAGACTAAAAGTTAAGTACAATGCAGAATGTCCAATTTCAATAGTGAAAATTAAAGTACCGCATTACAACTACTGATGCTTTAATACATATCATTTTGATGTCATTTGCAGCTAGTAACTGTATATCCTGCTCAGTATAAGTATAAGCAGCAGAAGTAGAGTTTAACTATTTAACCTACTTATGTATAGTTTAATATATGTATAATTGTTATAAGAATCTCATCATCTGCTATTTATCGAAAAGGAGGAAGTAATTAGTCTGTTTGAGTAATTGAACTTAAGTTATAAGTATTTATTTTTAGGTACTGCATGAACTTACTGCTCATTCTCCTTAAATACGACTGAAAACCACTTTTGTTCGTGTGAGTCAGTCAGTCAGTCAGTCAGTCAGTCAGTCAGTCAGTCTCTCCCACGGCCACCATGAGAACTGTGGACAGGAAGGATGAATTTAACGTTGATTAGACATGGAATTCAAACACAAACAGTATACGACCTGATTCATATTTGTCATCTGACCTCTGTGTTTGTCTGTTTTCTCTCTGATCTCTCATGACTTTATCACTCAGCTGATTTGCTGGAACTAGTTTCTCCAGACGTGCGTATTGATATGTTCCTCTGCAGTGGAGAAGTCCCTTGAGAGAATGAAATGTATACAAGAGAATAATAAGGAAATAAATCTGGTATGTTGTTTATTTAAATTCTTATTTCAGATGTGAAGATTTGAGCTCAGCTATTTCCAGTGGTTTTTATTTTGTCCGTCCTGCTTTTTAACATTTGTTATGTATTTGTTTTATAGCAGCCTATGTCCTTTTGTTTTATGATACTACCAGACAGTTGCTACCGTATGTATTTAAAACTTTTTTTTTTATTCTTGTAGAGCACCTTGTAACGTGTATTTGTAGTGTCATAAAAAGGTGTTACAAAGCTCTAATATTGGGTTTTCTTCATTTAAAAAAGATATATTTGACCTCCTTCATGTGCATCAGTTGTGCTGCCTTCAGGATCAGCAGAAAAATCAATTCCCCACTCGGAAAATAGGCTTAATTAGTCAAATAAGTATAAGAACTAAACATGTTTTAGTTCCTCTCCATGACTTTCAAAAATTTCTAAGAATTATGATGCATTTCTAAAACAACTATTTCAAGTAACTACAATAAATCATTCAATAGTTGCTATTTGATTAAATGAAAAGTCAGCACAAACAGAAATGTGTTTTAAGGAACTGAGTTGCAGATTTCTGGGAATTTGTTCTTTTGATATATGGAGCATATAACTGAGAGCCGCTGCTGCATGTTTAGTTTTGAACTCTGGGGACAGAAAGCAGAACTGAAACATACCGGAGAGTCACAATGGTTTATAATGTAGCAGAGGATCAGAACATATTAAGTATTAGGCAGAACCTAATCCTTTTGGAAGCGGTTCTTTCAAATAAACTGTTAAGCTGCCCATTTGAAGAAAAGTTTCCTGCCCATTTATAGTATAGATTATAGCCAATTTAATAAACTAGACTGAAATGAACTGACACTCCCCAAATGCCAATAGACCAAGCTAGAGCCCTCTGTGTGATTGGTACTTAATGGGTAACCTGAAAGGAGTCAATAGTAACTAATCATGTGTCAATTTGATCCATCCTGTTACTAAAATAAACGGTCTGATTTTCTAGGTCTCACGCCCCTGGTCAGAACAGATGTTTTGCTCCAGAGGCATTGTGGGTCTGTGTTGCTGTGGCGATGCCTCCAGTATCACCAGCTGTACTTCTCCCCGATGTCAACATCGCTACTGGCAACTAAGACGAAAACAACAACATAATTTTCATCAACATGGTCTCTAAAAATGGTAAGGGGTAAAACCTTAATTTGCATAAATACAGGAAACTGTATGTGTGTGTGTGTGTGTGTGTGTGTGTGTGTGTGTGTGTGTTTTGCTTCAGTCCTCAGAAACCAAAGCCTTTTGTTGTCTTCTACATTGGCCAAAAGGGTCCACACACTAAAGACAGAAGTTTAGTTCTGAATAGAAACCATGTGCAGATTTCAGAGCTTCCCTCTGATGGCATTGAGCTGACAGGAAGTGACCTCACTGCAGCTCTAGTCTCTGATTGGTTGGAGGTACATAATGTGCCTCTCACCTTACAGGATGTCCCATTCCTGCTATTCTGTCTCACTTCCTGTTTGTTTATCTTAAACAGGATAATAAACATCATGATGGGAAATTCACAAAAATGGTTACAATAGAGATTCAAAACAAACGCGCGCGCGCACGCACGCACGCACGCACGCACGCACGCACGCACGCACGCACGCACGCACGCACGCACACACACACACACACACACACACACACACACACACACACACACACACACACACACACACACACACACACAGCATCTGTCAGCTCAGCTGGTCGACAAGACTTCCTTGTTGTTTTGGAGAGAGATGAATGAACAGTAGAGATGTTGTCAGGGTAACATTCAGAAAACATCATGTTTGAATATTTGACATCCTCTCGAATCTGTGAGGTCTTAAAATGACACACATTGCTGAGGGTGTAAAAAAAAAAGCCATCATACATTAAACCAAAGTAAATATTTAGCCATTTGTATATTATGATTTAACACTGTTGACTTTATTAAACTATTAACAAAGTCCAAGTGCCTCAAGAAGGCAATCCAACACCAAGAAAAACTATAGGTTACTTACGTAACCCCAGTTGTCAGAGTAACATGATGTGAGATGTCTCACGATGGGCTGCGCCTCATCACGGAGCAAACAGAAGCATCAATCTCATTACGCTAATCCTGATTGGCTGGTGATCTTGACGTCAGCGTCAGGGAATTCACCCCCTATAAGTAGCTTGCGCCACGACGCATGCGTCATTCAAAATAAGCACCTCTTCTCGCTTCACCATAGCAAGGAGGGCCGTCTGGTGAGACATCTCACTTCATGTTACTCTGAGGCTTGGGGTTACGTAAGTAACCTATAGTTCTCATTCATAACACTCCGTTCGATGTCTCACTATGGGAAATTGTAGCTCCCGTATTGCCAGACGAGCTTATCTCGAAAATCACCAAACCAACCAGAACTTTAACAGGTAGAGCTCTGACTCAACCAGGTGCCCAGCACTGCTTGAGTCACACTGGGAGTAGAACGTCCAGACTGTTAAGAGGCGAACAAAAGTGAGCGGCGAGGACCAGCTCGCCGCTTGCACCAATGTCTGGGATGGGAGACATCCTGGACAGAGCCCAGGATGCAGCCAGACCCTGAGTCGAAAGAGCAGGCGGACCCGAGGGTGCCTGCAAACTCTGACTCATATGGGCCCCAAAGCAATTGCTTCCACAAACCAGTGGGAGAGCCGTTGCTTAGTAACAGGCTTGCCCTTATAAGGGTTAGCCCAGGACACAAGGGGTTTGGTCATTATGACGAAGCACCCTTGATCTGTCCCTGTACGTGCGTAAAGCACGGGCTGGACACGGTAAATCCGGGCCGCTGTTCCCCGGAGGAATACAGTGGCAGGGAGGATGCCTCAATGTCAAATGTGGTACCTGAACCAACCGCCTTAAGATAAAGGCACACTCTGTTTGCACTCTGTTTGCCCTGGGGCGAACCGAGTGCATGAAGACTGTACAGATAGCGCATGAGTGCCACTGGCTCGCTTGGCAGCTGCCAGGGTCAGCTTCATGTCACACTGTATTCAGATTGTACCACTCACGGGCCAGGCCCATAGAGCCAAGCGCTCTGGGTGTGGGTGAAAGATCGCCCCCCCCACTTGGGACAGTATGTCCCTGCGTAGTGGGAGCTGCCATGGCTGCCCGCACAGCAGCTGATATATCTCCGCTAGCCAGTACATAGCTGGCCAGTGCGGAGCTATCAGAATAAGTGTGTGGCGTTGCTCTCTCACTCTGGCCAGAGTTGGGGGTATCAGAGCCAGGGGTGGGAACGCGTACAGAAGGCCCGGGGGCCAATCATGCGCGAGTGCATCCACGCCTAACGGTGCATTTAGATCGCGCATCGACAAGAACAGCTGACACTGAGCGTTGTCTTTCGATGATCCATCGCGGCTCTGCCGTAACGCACCCACAGCTGGCTCACAATCCTTGGATGTAGAGTCCAGTCTGCATAAAGTGGTGTACCTCTGGACAGCAGATCTGCCCCGAGGTTCAACACACCCGGTACGTGCGTCACTCTCAGAGAGAGGAGACGTCTACCGCTCCATAGGATAAGTTTGCGCGCCAGTGTGTGTAACTGGAGAGAACGCAAACCCCCTTGGCGGTTAATATACGATATTGTGGTCGTATTGTCTGTCCTCACGAGGACGTGATGTCCACTGAGGAAAGGCAGGAAGCGTTTTAGGGTTGAGAAACACCGCTAAAAGCTCCAGGTAATTTATGTGCGCCCGCTGGAGGTCTCTGCTCCAGAGACCCCTCACCGGGCGACCTTCATAAATACCTCCCCAACCTGTCAGACATGCGTCCGTGGTGACCACTTTCCGTGAAAGGACAGCACCCACAGGCACACCTCGTACTAGAAAAGTCGGGTGCAGGCATTGGCGCAGTGCCATTACGCATTTCACAGTAACCATCACTCTCGGGTTTAGTTTTAGGGCGGCCACCCAGCGCTGAAACTCCCTCATGTGTAACGGCCCATCCACACTACAGCGTCGACAGCGTCGACAGCGTCGACAGCGTCGACAGCGTCGACAACTCCAATCTGCCCATTCACTTTGAATGGGGTGACGTCACGTTGCCTCGCTTTTTCGCCGAACTGAATTGTGGGTAGCATAGCGGTCCGTCTCCGCCGTATCCGGCATCAGAAGTTGAACAATGTTGATGTAAACCAGTCGTTTTGTCGCACGAGCCGCAGCAGAGATGTGTGAGTGAGCATTCTGAACTTATATCTTTTTAGATATTTGTTCAGAGCCCTCAAATCAAGTATTGGCCGAATTCCGTTCCCTCCCCGTTTGGGAACGAGGAAGTACTTGGAATAGAAGCCGCCCTGACTCTGCTCGGCGGGTACAATAGATATAGCCCTCTTTTCTAGGAGTGAGAGAATCTCTCTCTCCAGAATGTGGGCTGACTCTCCTCGGTCCTGCGAATGCAGAATGCCCGAGAAGCGAGGGGGGGTGACAGCGAATTGGAGTCTGTAGCCCTGTGTTACTGTCTTGAAAACCCAAGCAGATGATGTGAGCATCTTAGTTCCACCGCCTGTAATCCGCCTTTTGAGAGATGCCGTAGCTGCTCTCAGAAGGGGGACAGTTGACGGGCTGTTTATTGGTTTTATTGTTTTTCTTTGTCATCTTTTGAGCTGCGCCCTCGGCCTAAAGCTTGGATGCGTCAGCGGCAAATGTTTTATGACAGAAAAATCAACCAATGTGTGACATGTGTTTGTGCGGACTTGAGGATGATGTTGAGGCATCTCTCGAGGCGGCGGGAACACATTTAGAGCTGGGGAACCGTGGACTTCCAGCTCTGTCACAGAGGGGAGAAGGAGAGGCTGTCACGCCGCTCGCTTCTTCTTCCTCGACTGCTGGCCGAAATTCTGGGTTGGCTGCGCCTGAGCTGCAGCCGGAACCGGAGATTTTCTAGGCCAACTTGCCCTTGTCTCCAGCCTGGGCTGGGGACTCGGGGCGGGCTGCGACCTCTGCGTCTTCGGTGCTTTAAACCGAGTAGGGTTCGAGGCAGCATGGGCGAAGGACTGCTGCTGCGAAGGACTGCTGCTGCGAAGGACTGCTGCTGCGAAGGCAGCGGCTGGACCCTTCGAGGGAGGCAGAGGTGGAGTGCCTCGTCCTCCTTCTTTTTCGACTCACACCTCCTTTGCATGGAGGCGAGAGTGGAGCCGAAAATTCCCTCGGGAACGATGGGCATATCCAGCACATCCTCCTTTTCCCGGTCTGGGAGGTTAGTGAGGTTGAGCCATCTCGCTCTTTCCTGCACCACCATAATCCCCATTGCCTTGCCCGTGGCCTGGACGGCACAGCGTTGGACACGGAGACAAATGTCCGTGACCGCTGCCATCTCGTCCAGAGTGGCTGCGGTCGGTTATCTGACAGGTCCTTGCAGAGCTCCGCTTGGTAAGCGGTTAGCAGCGAGGACACATTCAGGGCCCTGGCGGACAACGCTGCAGCTTTGTAGGACCGTTCAGTCATTGTCGACTGAAATCGGTCCGACTTTGCTGGCAGCGTGGGGTTCCTGCTTGGTGACGGGCCCATCCTCGGTAGGAGGTGGGCCGCTACCAGCGGTTCCATGGGCGGTATGCGGACCAGGCCGAGCTTCTCCATTCCGTCACAGTCTAGGGAGGAGGCACCCTGGATTAGGACCTTGTCGCTGAAGGGCCGGTCTCTCCACGAGACCGACACCTCATCCAACATCTCCGGGAAGACCGGAAGGAGTTGCCTCTTCGTCCGCGCTGCTTGGGGAAAATGTTTCCCTTCGTAGCGGGACCTGGAGGTCTCCTTGGCCATTTCAGGTCACGGGATGTTGAGTCTGGCCGCAGCGCGTTTACACATGGCCTGCAGGTCCATGCTCAGACAGGGTGAAGCTGGTGTGCTATCGCCCGGGAGAGCAGCCCTCGCTCCAGGCTTTGCAGCCTGAGCCGATGACATGAAGTTGTCCTCTTCCTGTTCATCCGACTCGGACAGGAGGAATGCCAAGGCGTCCTCTTCGTCCTCATCGTAGTCCAGCTCGAGGACATCCTCCGCGGGTGAGACCATGGTGGGGTCTAACCGGGAGCCCCAGCTCGGTAAAGCGTGGGGTCCCGTTCCCGCGTGTCTTGCCGTCACCGGGTCCTGGCCTGCCAGGGCGCGGGATTCCGGTTCTGTAGCCATCGCAGATAATGAGCCCCAGACCGACACGGGGGGGGGGTTCACTCTCTGCGGCGGACGCCCCCGTGTCTTGACTGCCGGCCGGCGGGTCAGTGGACATGGGGGGGGGGTCCTGCTCCGACAGGCTAGCTTGGCGTGCTATCCGTCGGCGGAGGCTCTTCGCGGTGAAACGGACACAATGTCCGCACGAGCCGGGGTTGTCGATAGTGCCTCGGGCGTGTTCCAGCCCGAGGCAGGACGAGCAGACCTGGTGTGTGTCTGTGCCCGAGATCTTCAACCCGCAGCCGCAGAGTCGAGCCACCGAGTCGAGCCACCGAGTCCCTGACTCCTCTGGTGTGAGGGAGAGGGGCGTCCATCTTGTTCGCCTCGTGGCGTGGAGAGGGCCCGCTCTCAACAGGTAAGATGGGAGAAAAAAGATGTTACCACCCTGTCCTTAATCCGGAGAAAAGGACGGTGTGGGTCTTTTATTCCCGGAGAATACTGACTGGTGTGACGATATGCTCCTTTAATCCTTTCTTCCTCCGTGGAGAAGAGAAAATAAAAAACGTCCTCGCTACCGTGGTGTCGATAGTGAGGGAGCGAGCTAGCAACAGGTGTGTTGCTAGCTTAAAAAATTCGGACCTACCTTACTTTCCGGGGAAGAGAAGGGCGAGGTCTATTTCAATACTGACTGGCGTTAGTATTACCGTCTTCCTGCAAAGCAGAAGGAGTAGCCAGCGAGCGCCCGTCGACCGAAATGGATATTTGGGTTCAGTCTGTGGACCGTTAAGCTTGTCCGGCTACTATAGAGATGTGCTCTGAAGCGAGAAGAGGTGTGTGAATGACGCATGCGTCGTGGCGCAAGCTACTTATAGGGGGTGAATTCCCTGACTCTGACGTCAAGATCACCAGCCAATCAGGATTGGCGTAATGAGATTGATGCTTCTGTTTGCTCCGCGATGAGGCGCATCCCATAGTGAGACATCGAACGGAGTGTTATGAATGAGAACAACCGCAACGGTATAAAACATTAGCATGTCAGGCTGCTCGCTGCAGTATAGACTTGCTAGAAGTAACTGTTACCTCAAAAGCCATAGAGTGGAGAGTCAGGTTGTTTCCAAATGTTTCCTTTCTTTATAAGTGTTAAGAACTCCTACATTGTGTGCAGTTAATTCTTATTGGTAATACCTGGATCTCAATTCTTGACATTCAGAACTGGGACAATGCAGACAATACAACATAACATCCCATGCCTCCAACATAATCTAGAGAGATTTATTTGTTATATGTAAAGGTTTTCTAATCATAAAGAAGCAGTGCAGGGGCTTCCCTTGGTTAACTCAGGAGGAGACAGCTGTGTGTGTTTGTGTTGTTGTGTGTACGTGTGTGTAGGATGTTATTATTCACTCTGACAGGGGTGAAGGACTAATACTCTTATTTTGACAGGCAGTCAGCCTTCAGTGCTCTTATTTTGATGTCACTTCCACCGGGCGAGGCCTTGACAGAGGTGAACTTCCTGTGACGACGGGAACAGGGAGAGACGGAAACGGAGGATGAGCCAACATCTGTCGCCGGGGGCAACGGGTGCCAAAGCCTTCCTCAGCAACGCCCCGTCCGAACTAGAGAGTCCCTCGTTGTCCAACAGAAAAGAGGAAATCCATCGCAGTCGCCATGGCTACAGAGGTATTGACATGTGAAATCATCAGTAGGAGGAAGTTAGAGTCAGTGTGTCATTTTTTTCACACATTTCTTAAAGTGTTCTTTGGAAAACTTTCTTTATAATAAGAACTTGATATCTTGCTGATTGTAAATGGGTGTTTACTTTGGAAAGTTACTTAAACTATTCAATGCGGCCCCCCATCCTCAAATCTGACATCATGAAGGTGTGGGTGGGAAAGGGGGTTTCCAAAGCTATATGACATCAGCTCTGTTGCATTATATTGGCTCCTTTTGGAGTTTAGTCCACACAAACGGCTCTGTGAGGCTGAACTGATGCAGAGCGGCACTTTGAGATAAAAGCTTTAGTCGGACCACTCAGGCTGGAGGGGCAGGGGGTCGAAGAAGTCAAGATCTGTAAGTACCTGGACACTGAATTCAACACAACTTGTCCTTCACACAACACTGGGTCTAAAAGAAGAACCAACAATGCATGTTTTTCTAAGAAGGTTTTAACATTGTAAAGCTAGAATGGTAGAAGACATCTTAATAGCAGTATATCCATTTTTTAATCAAATAAACCTCGCATCATGGTATTGAACTTTCACAAAAGCAAAAAACCTTTCAAGAGTCATCAACCATGCAACCAAAATCCCCTGTACCACTCCAACCCAACCCTCAGACAATCTTCATGTGTTATTAAGGACCCTTCACAGCTTCTCGCAGTGCAGCTCTGGCCAAAGAAAACAACCTTCCATCTGCACTATTCATTTTTGTTAAAGGCCAAATAGACAGTCACTCCTTCTGATTGCAGCTTTGCATCACATGGTTTGTGTTTTTCATTTAAGTTACGAGAGACTTTAACCCAAGATCATTTGTATCATTATGTGATGGACAATACAGTTATTGTTATGGCTAAATGTTCACATTCTTATGTTTAGCAGAAGTGATGCTTACTATGGTTATACTCTTTGCTTAGCATGCTTACATTTGATTATTTCAGCTGAGTCATGATAATGTCATTAGTTTTGTTGGTATTTGATAATAAACAATAATATGGGAAATAGAAAAAATGTTGACCCGATTATGACTCTAGATAAGGGGTGGGGAACCTTTTTCCTCTCAAGGGCCATTTCAATTTTTACAACATCCTTCGAGGGCCGTACAAATTATTGAACTCAACGTCTGCTTAAAAAACTAAAATCACAGCCCATTCATTTCGCCTTTCTTTCATGCTGTGCAAAGAAAAAGCAACCTCTTAATCCAGAGACCAAAACAGAAATATATGGACACAAGATGTGTGCAAATGTATTTAGTTTCATATCCATGTGGACATGATTTAAGTGGGGGGGGGTCTAACCTCATCTAGGGGGGTTTGGGAGCATGCACCACCAGGAAGATTTGTTTTGAATGATGAAGTTGAAAGCATCAATCTGGTGCACTTTGAGAGCAACATTAATAGATCTATGGATACATCTCTCAACACCCATATGAAACAGAAATGTAAGCAGATTTTTTTCTTTATGGATATTTTACAAATCACTCCCCTTTCAAACTGTATTCTTGTTTAATAATAACTTTTTTTTACTGTCATATAGTATTTTATACCTGTTTACTTTATTCTCTTATTTTTTTAACTATAATAAAGATTTGCCTTTACCTCACTGGTTGTAGAAAAAGCTTCTTATATTCGTTAGCATAGCTAGCTAACCAGATGCTAATAACAACAAAGTTATTGACTGTATGATCAGTATGACAGATGAGCAGATCGCCACTGGGCTAAAGACACAGCCACGCAAAAACTGCAGCATGTGTATGGCTCCTTATGGTTACTGCAATTTGTGAAGTCCCGGCCCGGAGCCGCGTTCTGGTGCTCTCCGTTAGAACTGCACCCCTGTCAGACGAGACACATACCACGTGATGACACGTTAGGCTCGTGTTGTGTTCAAGGACCCTGACCTTGGCCAGGAAAAACAGGCACCTGCTTGTTAATTATTCTGCGGTCTAGATTTCTTTTCTTTTTTGCGTGTGTTTATAAATTACCTCGAGGGCCGTACCAAATGGTCTCGCGGGCCGTATACGGCCCGGAGGCCGGAGGTTCCCCACCCCTGCTCTAGATCAAAAGACAGAGACTCATCAAAGTTATCAAATGTCATCAATTTGGGAACAAGAATCCCTAAACTAAATGTTATGGCAGTCCATTGAAAAGTGTTCTTGAAAGCAACAATATGATCATTAATTTCCATGACAACCTCATCAGTAGATGTTCTGGACCAAAGACTTTTTATGCACCGACATGATCATGCTGAGGCAATAAAAGTGTGTGTTTGTGTGTGTGCGCCTTGTGACGGACAGGGTGCATTCAGGTCAACATGTGATTCTGTGATTCTTGGGCACAAGGACAAACAGTAGTAAGAGGTGAAGTACTGTCAGTCTTCAGTCATGGGTTTAAAGTCCTGGAGGTAAGTTGGACACATGACAGGAAGATGTGTTCTGAATGACCACGCACACATTAGCAGTCAGACTGATTTGGTGTCTGATGACAATGACAAGACAACAATATTATCAAAACAAAGTATTATCAAAACAATATTATCAAAACACATCCTTCTGGAGGGCAATTCAGTTCTAAAAGTATGTATTTTTTTATTGTTTAAAATCAGATAATTTGTTAAAGCTTTTTATTTATTTTAAAGCTGGTCTAGATGATGTTTGAAATACTCAATTTCTGGAGAACTGTACACGGTCCTCATTCAGAAACATTCCCTTTTTAAACAAGCAGTTGGTACATATAGGTAGAAATGTAATTGCAATTATTGTGCACAGATGCTGAAGAGTGAATAACACTGCATATTGTTTATTGTATTATAACTTAGTACTTTTTTTAACGCATGTAAGATATGCAACACTAAGCTGTATGTGGCTCTTTCCTGTAACGCTGCAAATTTCCCCTCTGTGGGACTAATAAAGGTATTCTGATTCTGAACACTGACGAATCAAAGTGTGGCTTTTTCATTAGTGGGGGTTAAAAAGTAAGGTGCAAAAATGGAGTATCTTGTTCTACAGGTACATTCAGGCACACAGATTGAGGATAAATACGTATTTTTGTAGCTTTTAAAGCATCAGAACACATTTTAAAGGGGCCCTTTTTTCTTAATTGGGGTTTCTAACCTTTCCTGCAGTGTTTTATTTGTCTGCAAATACCAAAGTTCACGTCAGAGGGAGTTTAGTTTTCACTGTTTACTTCTGTAACAAAATGACATCACTATATAACACTTCTATTGTGCTTATATTGGGTTAAGGTAAGCCACCATGTTTCATGAGCATGAACTGGACAGTGGTGGCATGTGCCACAAAAAAACCCAGTTTTGTCGCTTCCTTTTTGTGTAGATCTGTTTTCATGATGAACTGCATCCGAGTTTGTCCGATGACACTGTGTATCAAAGCATAACGAGACACAATTTAGAGGACAGATGTTAAAAAAACAGTCTTAACTTAAAGCATCTCGTCAGGAGGAAATGAGCTTCACTTTCGACATAGTCTGTTAATGAATCATCAACAGTTGGAAACCAGTCGAAGAGCAGTGGGAGAGAACACAGCTGTCAATGTATGTGTGTGTTACAGTGTGTGTTTTGCAGTCAAAGACCTCACACTGCTGCCTCTGTCTTAACGCTGACATCATCAGTTTCCATCCCCGATAAGGGTTTAGGATGTATGAATAAAAGAGGCCCCCAGTCGGTGAAAAGAACGTCTGATTTGTCAAAATGAAGGTCAAGTTTGTTTGAATTGTTCCATCATAGCTCTTCACAGTATGTAATTCGATGCACACGCCTCTAGTGCTTCATTTCACACAGACATGGTTTCCTACACACTGTGTAATGATGCTGACGGAGCATTATTCTCTCACTTTAATTAACATCCTGTACTCTTTTAATTAACATATTGTTCAAAATGTCGATCAAACTGTGTGTCGGGAAGACTTTATTAAACTGAATGTGATTTACAGTTGTATGAATTAAGCCCCGATAAGATACCTTCTGGTTCCTACTGGTACTTCAATGTCATTTCAGAGGAAGAAAACAAGTCTATTTGGAACAAAGGAGTAACCATTATCGATATAACAAGAAAGGCTAAACAAATAATTATCCATTTATTTTTGTAAATATTGCGCACCTTACATTAACTACTACAGTTATGGTTGCATATTATCATTGTACTATACTAACTTAACTAACATTACTCGATCTTCAGAACAACGGTGTTGCAAGTGCCATTTTCCAAATAAAATCCCCCGTAAGTAACCATTATCTCTGTAAATACTGTTGAACAGTTACATCTCAAATGTACTTTCTCTAAACCTACAGACTGAATAAAAAACAAAACAAACTTTTCGTTTTTTACTGTTTTCCTGTGAAAAACGAATCCCCAACTTCTTGGTTAGGTCTTGGAAAAGATCTTGGTTTGGGATGCAATCATGTGGTGGCGTCATCTCTTAATGTTTGATGTTCTCCCATTAGTCCACACGAACCTCCCTCTTTCTATAATATTGTCACCCAACTTCTTCTATTGCTGCTGACGGACATGAGTCCTGCTTCCTTCAACTGCTGCATTGCACACAGAGATGGGTGTCCTCCATCTTCCCGTGTTTACTCTGAGGCTGAGCTCATGCTCACACACACACACACACACACACACACACACACACACACACACACACACACACACACACACACACACACACACACACACACACACACACACACACACACACACACACACACACACACACACACACACACACACACACACACACACACACACACACACACACACACACACACACACACACACACACACACACACACACACACACACACACACACACACACAGGAGCTTCATTAGGGCTGATATTAGTGTGAACCGGTTATAGCTTCCTTCCCCCAAACACACCCACACATGGACCACAGGAGGTCACTGATATGAAGCCACAGCTGGATCCAACACACACACACACACACACACACACACACACACACGCACGCACGCACGCACGCACGCACGCACGCACGCACGCACGCACGCACGCACGCACGCACACACACACACACACACACACACACACACACACACACACACACACACACGGGGACAAGGTCTTGTGTGTGTGTTCACTTGTCAGAGATAAGCATGTCAGGGCCACAGAGAGATAACATTCAGGAGGAAGCCCCCCTCTTCACACACACACGCACACACTCCGGCTCTAACGACTGTTTTTAGCCGATCTGATGGTCTCCCCCCCTTCAGCTCGTTAACAGGGTATCAGTTTCCCTCCAGGAGAGATCTTCACTGCAGCTCATTAACACAATTAATTGACGCTCATTAGCTTAATGCAGCTGCATGTTAGCAGTCCACAGTGTTCATTTAAGCGTCGGACGCAACAGAATACATGATTTCACACTTCACACCAGATCTGTGAACAAATTAATGAACACATAAACAAGTCAGGGAGACAACAGCATCTGAAGACATAGGAGTCATATGATCATCATTGTCTGGGACTGTGGAACAAGCAAACAATACGTTCATCATACAAAACATAATAGAACAAAAGGGATGCACTGATAAAGCTATGGAGAGGAAGCCAGCTTCACACATTTCAGGATTTTTGCTTTTTCTCAACTTAATAAAAAGTAGATGGGAGTTATATTTATCCTACTTTTACTTGTAACTTTAATTGAATTTTCAAAGCTTTGTGTAAGTACTTTAAATATATTATATAAATCCTTCCTTCACTGTTTTTAAAAGGATTTGATGTGTAGACAGGGGAATGTTTTGCAGCCGCCAGCGGTGGTGTGGCGGCTGCTCCCTCCATTGTTTCCCATGTCGGCTGACGTCTTTTATCTCTGCCATTTGAGTTTATGATGATTGTAGTATTGTAAGTATTTAAAATGTTTTTCTTTTATATAT
The DNA here is from genome assembly GCF_902827115.2 of Pseudochaenichthys georgianus. Classification (NCBI taxonomy): domain Eukaryota; kingdom Metazoa; phylum Chordata; class Actinopteri; order Perciformes; family Channichthyidae; genus Pseudochaenichthys; species Pseudochaenichthys georgianus. The sequence continues at coordinate 30,121,531 of NC_047523.1, read as the reverse complement.
CAATGAGTCTTGGGGTTCAAAGTCTGACTATCCAGACTGTGAAAATAAACAACGTAAACCCTTTTTGTGACTGGCTTAATTCTCAGGATTAAAGATCGATGTTGTGCAGGCCCGATGTTGGTCTCCTGCATGCAGAGTCTGTGAAAATCATTGGCCTTGGCTGCCAAAATGTCTGACTTGCATTCAGGGGCCGACTGGCCATCTGTGTGTTCTGGAGAATCACAGAACAACTGGCACATCATTTATCATTTATCATTTTTTATTTTGATTAAACATCATGAAAGTTGCACATTGACACGTGTCAGAGGGCGACAGCTCTGATGCAAACCGTTGTTGCTTACACACAGTGTTGTAGTCAAGTCACCAATTCACGAGTCCAAGTCACCCTCGAGTCACCACTCTTCGAGTCCGAGTCCATGTCCGAGTCACCAAGGGAGAGTCGTAGTCGAGTCCGAGTCCAAGTCCGAGTCACCCAAGGAGTGTCCAAGTCGAGTCCGAGTCCGAGTCATCATTACCTGTGTTCGAGTCCGAGTCCAATTCCGAGTCACTTAAGAAGAGTCCAAGTCAAGTCCGAGTCACAAGTCTTCATGTATTAATCTTCGTGGATATATGTTTTGAAATGTAGCTGCTCCTCTACATTGCTGTTATCCTGTCTATTGAACTGCTGTGAAGCGAGTTTGGCAACAATTATTGTAATAGGTGCTATACAAATATAAAGCTTATTTCTAATATTAATATTATTATTATATATAAATAAACTATATTTAAAATGAGTTACCTTTTAGAGAAGTGATTATATTTGTATGCCAATATTTTCCTATGGTAAAGTTTTCGTTTTGCACTTTTATTTTGATAGTAATAAGATCGGGACTCTTATTTTGAAGGAACTTTTATGGGTTAAATCAGTTTACTGATAAAGATTTATCCCCAGAAAGCACATGGCTACTTAGCATGCAAAATGACGTCATTCTGCATGTTAAGTATGTGCTTTCGTTATCGGCTGAATCTTTATTTATTGATTAGATCACGTTACTCTGATGATAGTGTTCAAGACAGCCTATATGTCTGAACTCGATCCTTAGAGTAATGTGTTACGGAGCCTTCTCTTCTATATTGTTTCCACATAACGAGCATTTTGCGCTGCTCTTTTCCAATGTGGAAGCAGAATGTGTGAAAGCATACAGCATGATGCGGGGTGTGTCTGTAGACATCTCTAGACTGGAATAGCGGGGCCCAGTACGTGAACTCGCCATACAGGATAGAGGACATCAGACTCCAGAGAAAATGTGCTCGAGTCCGAGTCCAAGTCGGAGCGTCAATGTACGAGTCGAGTCCGAGTCATCGTGGGGGGGTGGGGGGGAATTCACGAGTCCGAGTCCAAGTCATCCTGTGCGAGAATTCACGAGTCCAAGTCCGAGTCGCGTCAATCAGTGCGCAAGTCCGAGTCGAGTCACGAGTCCCGAAAATCGGCACTCAAGTCCGACTCGAGTCCGAGTCCAGGACTCGAGTACTCCATCTCTGCTTACACACCAAGAAAATATATCATTGATAATATTCTGAGTTAAGATCAAAACATTGTGACACTGCTGCTGGCTCTTTCCTTTTCATGGAAGGCATCAATTGTTGTTGGCTGGGCTGAGTCAGAGTCTGGGGCTGTTGTTCAGTCCCATCCGGTCCCTGTTCGCGTCTGGAGAAACCTTAAGTGTTGATTGGAGGCGTGTGGCGCAGTGGAATTGCTCCTGTGGGGATTGCTCACTTTGGATAAAAGCGTCTTACATGTAATATAATGTAATGATTGATGTGTCGCTATAAGGGTCCAGCAGGCGTAGTGCATTAGTAGATTGCTAAGTAAAACTTTGAAAAAAGTTTCTAAAACATTACACAGCTGTGCAACTGTTCTACCTGCTTTGAGTCAGTTACTAAAGGAACAGCCCAAAAATAGGATGCCACTTGGGCTGTGTGTCGCACGGTATCATATCGTTACCGACTGAGACATTTATGTATCATATCGTGTCTCTTGCACCCTGCATGAGTTGCATATTCATGGAGGAGAAACACGCCTGCACTGACTGACCCGCGGATGGAAGAACAACCGTCGGCGGGAAGTTCACTTCCTGGGGACAAACAATGGCTCTTGTTCTAGACAGGATATGACATCATCATGAAGGACTATAGGACAGGAAGCGGCTAATATGGGTGCTCTCCTCTTGTAAAGTGAAGCATCGTTTCTGTGCAACGTTCACATTATTGGGCCATGTTGTGTATCCAAAGTAATCCTGTTTACATTCTTTCATCACTGTGTGGATAATAAGGACGATCACAATGAGAGGAAGGTTCAGGGAAATATTTGTTATAGTTTTTTATGGGAGCAAAATGACCAACCTTGAATAAATAAGCAATGCACAAAAATGTCATCAATTACCAAAAACACATCTATTTAAAAAATGTTTTATCAAGTTAACTTTTAATGTCATTTTTTTAACTTTGTAATTTTTTAGATTGAAATTCTTGTATAGCACTATATCCTACAAAAGCGGTTCAGATTGCATTATTCAGAAGTAGAAACAACACAAAACAGAGAATAATGCATACAACCAAAAGAACACATACTGTACATACAAGCAGGCATACTGTACAAATACGTCTTGTTTATTTAAGAAAGTGCCCGAGTGAAAAGAAAGGTCTTTACTATGTAATTAAACAATTGTTTTTCTTTTCTGGAGGGCTTCGCATTGTCTTCACAGTTTAAAATCTTTCATAGTCAGAAACGTGGAGCAGGAAACACGAGCAGTCCCAGCTGACTGATCACATCTCTTGTGCTCTGATGTGTTGTTACAGGTTGGAGCTGCTCCACACCAGCCGCACACGGAAGGATTCATCCAGCTGCGTTTAGTTAAGTGTGAAGGAACCACTGTCTGCTCCTCCTGACAATAAAGCACTGAACACAAACCTGAGGACAGACTCCATTGTACTTTAGCTGTTCACACAAACGAAAGGTTGTTACAATTATGAATTTTTGTATTTATAAAAAAATGTATGCTGCTTTCAGACATGGACCTCCTAATGTAATTGTGATGACATGATTTTACATGTTGGTGTCATGTCCGAATAAAACCAAAGTGACTCTTACTGTACATTATAGGCACGAATCAAATCCTAAATCCTCTTTAGACGGGGAATATATTGCTTGTCTTATCCATCCTTTAAAGAAATGACTCTAGATGTGAAAGCACAGCAGCATGGTGCATGAGATAAATTCAGCTTGGTTTAATAGTGCAATAATAAAAAAAGGCGGGCGTTTATAATGTTCACTGCATTCATGATGAATTTAAAACATATTTGCTATTGTAGCCTTAATCTTTGACATTGTGAGCATGCATGCGCTCCCCTGGCTCTCTCACTGATTCATTTTCTCCTTCATTTTATTGTTTAATGTTATTAGAAAGCAAATTATTTTGCCTGTTTAAATATCCGAGATTGTTATCCTGCTGACAGGGTGAATCAGAAAATGGCTTTATGTAGTTTGTCGTTTAAATTGAAGGGCTTGGTTAAAAACCGTTTTACTCCCAAATGTTGTTACAGATCCTAAATGGCCTCTCCTGTTGCATCTGTTACATTACCCTACAGGCACATAATGGCTGAATGGTGACAATATATCCCTTTAACTGATAGAGCACAGCAATGTTACAAAGTCAATGTCTGGAAAATAGGATTTAGTTTGAAGCATCATAAACTGAACCCCTCATATTTTCAGATGGACTGTTCCCCTTCTAACACTTAGAAAAGCTGGATGGTGGACTTGGATAAACGCGTACATGCTGTGAGTGTTCAGAGTAATGTGACCTAGGCCTATCTAATTTTTTAATCACATTTCTTTGTGAATCTGGATTGCAGCTAAAGAAACTCTCTGTGTAGAGTACTTTCCTGTGTCAGCAGCCCGTCTGTGTGTCCGAAGGCATTTTCATAAGTAACAGCTTGTGTTGCCTGTGGGACAACTCACACACACACACACACACACACACACACACACACACACACACACACACACACACACACACACACACACACACACACACACACACACACACACACACACACACACACACACACACACACACACACACACACACACACACACACACACACACACACACACACACACACACACACACACACACACACACACACACACACACACACACACACACACACACACACACGTACTCACACACAGTCTAACTGCTGCAGGCCTGTAGCTCTTTACTAATTTAACATATGGCTGCAAATACACAGTAAACAGTCTTCTTGATTTGTATCATTAATTACAGTTTTATTTTAAATAAGACAGACTGTCGATGTGAACTCTAATCCAGTTCACTGGACCGAGTTTATTTACGTTAAGATTCACAGTTGGGACACCTTTTGCGTAACTCTGTGATCAGTTTTCAGTCTTCAGAAAACAGAAGAAGGTTTTTAGAGAAAATTTAAAAGCATCAACGTGCAGCTCAGTTTGAAGATGTTTCTCTTCTCTTCTGAGAGGCTTCCTCAGTTCTCCTGACGGATGAGAAGTCCCAGACATTTTTAACCTTCTTTTTTTAATATATCTATTTTGGGCATTTTTCCATGTTTCCGCTCAGTCTGTTACATGCAGTCCTCTAACACTGCAGTCCTTGTCTCTCTGATATTCTCTGTTTATGCTGCAGACATGTTCACATGTGCAGTGTGTAAAGTCTGCACGGTCGATAGCATTTGCAGACGTCTGCAGAATGTCCATGTGGACCCTCGCGTATAGGGTCAGATAACATACTTTATTGTGGACCTTCTCAGCACCACAGCTGTTTTCCCCTGTCTCCAGTACTCATGCTAAGCTAACAAGGTAGTTTTAGCTTCAACCTATACCATATTTCCTAGAATCCTTTTACTCTTTTGTGGCTGAGTCTCCGGAAAGACTTGCCTCTTTAAAGTTTCATTTGTGGTGGAAAGTAACATAGGCTACATTTACTCAAATACTCTTGTTAACATTTTAAAAAGGAAATGTTGCACTTTTTACTCTACATTCTTCGTTTAGTAATGCAAAAAATATGTTTTCAATACAACTTTACCAGCAATGATTATTTTATCTTTGAACACACACCGTGAAACGTACTGTATGTCAGTTATTATAAAAAACAATATTTAACCTTTTGTCCCATTTTTATGTTATACTTTGATATGTTTACAAAAGTAAAACTTTGAATGCATGACTTTGACCGAACTGTATATCTACACAGTAGACTTGCGGTATTGCCACCTTTTACTTCAGTAAAATATTGCAGTATTTTATCTGGTGTTGTCACTGGATCTCTGTGGTCATTTTTTGACTTCCCTTTGGATCTTTCCCAAGTTGCTATTAGTTGAGTGTTGGTGAGGTAACACATCCTTAAGGACGTCAGGACATTGTGTCATCTCTCAACCTCCGACACTTTGGCTGCATGTTGTTGTCATCTTGTTTGCTCTTTCGTGTTCTTCTTCCTGTCCACAACAAATGAGTATCAACTCGGTTTGACTCTGTTTTTTGGAAGGAGATGGAAGAAATTAGTTTAAAACTGACAAAAAACATTCCTGCAGACTGTGAGTAATAGTGACTTTGAGATAGTCCAAATAACTATTGCAATGACAACATAACACACACACACACACGCACACACACACACACACACACACACACGCACGCACGCACGCACGCACGCACGCACGCACGCACGCACGCACGCACGCACACACACACACACACACACACACACACACACACACACACACACACACACACACACACACACACACACACACTGAGGCCTGATGGAACCAATTAGCGGACGTTACCATGGCCTGGAGACGTCACAAGCTGTTCAGACTCTCCCTCCCTCCCCCAGGGGGTCTCTGTGTGTGTGTGTATGTGTGTGTGTGTGTGTGTGTGTGTGTGTGTGTGTGTGTGTGTGTGTGTGTGTGTGTGTGTCACTGCACATCACTGCTAAAATATTTACAGTCCTCTGTGATTTACAGTTTATATTAGTGACCTACATTAATCTGTGTGTGTGTGTGTGGAGTCACGGCTAACTGTCAGTGACCTCACCCACAGGAACATCTCCATATAAGGCTGTAGACACAACGAGCTTCACAGTGCTGAGTGAGTGTGTGTGTGTGTGTGTGTGTGTGTGTGTGTGTGTGTGTGTGTGTGCGTGTGTCCATCCTTATGTTTCAAATCAGACCGGTTCTGCTCTGTATTTGTAAAGTACGTCTGCTTAGCAGCGTTGCTAGGAGAACACACTGCCATCAATTGTAATGTATGCCATATAAATGTTTTTAATAAAATGAGAACGACTGTATTGAGTAGAACTAAATCGTCATTTTAAATGGACATTATAAAACACTTTTGACATCTAGTTGGATTTAAAGGATAATTATGTGTATTATAACTTGGGTTTTATTTTAATAATTTTGCCCATATTCCTTTTATCAATAATACTGTACTGTTATCGTAATTTTTCAGATTTAAGAAACACTCAGATGAGACTGTTAAAAAACTTCCAGGATATTGAGAAGAGTAAATATGACCTAAAATATTATGGAGAAACATCCATTACAGTTCACACACCAACTTCCTGTTTCAACTTTGTCCTACTGTGCTTACTGTAGTTGTGTGGACACAGTTTTCATGCATAATGATGACTTAATACTAGGGGTATAACGGTTCACAGAAGTCACGGTTCGGTTCGTACCTCGGTTTGGGGGTCACGGTTCGGTTCGGTACGGTTCGGTACAACAAGAAAAAGCAAAAAAAAGTCCCAAATGCATAATTCCAGGTTTGTTGTTATTTATTTTTGAACAGTAGTGCAAGTTTCAGTCTCAAAATAAGGAACTCTGACATTTTGAATAATTAACTGTATTAAACAGTTAAAAACAAACCATAAACAGTACCACACACACTCAGATGGCCATATTATCTATAATGGCTGATGGCAAACTAAAAGGTTTCATCAAGCTGTAAAACTAAAAAGAATGTCTTGAAAATATTACATCATAAATAATAAGAAAGTGTTTCAAGAACGCAAAGTCGTTGAAAAACATATGCCAAAAGCTTCCGTTATTTATTTTGGTCTCTCGGCTCTCATGTCTATTGGCTTCTTAAAAACAGCGGGGATCAGCTGTTGAACTGCTGTTGTCTTTTGCCGGGCTCCGGTGATTGGCAAATCTGGGTGATGCCTTCTGATATGATTTAGCATGTTTTGCGTGTGTTCCTATTAGCATACCGCACCGCTGTCTAACAACGCCGACACACCGTCCTCGTCGGATCCACCACTTGCACACTTCATCGTTATTGTAGTCCACAGGGAACCCGAAATGTTCCCACACAGCTGATTTAAAAGAAGCAGGTGGGTTCTAGCTCCTGTGTGTTATCTGAAATCGCCATACTAACTTTTCTTCTTCTTGTATTTAGTTCGTTTTGTTGTTGTGTTTCTTCTTGTTCTTCATTTGTTGTTTAAGGGCGGCTTGCAAACAGCTTTTAGGCGCAATACCGCCCCCTGGATTATAAATAGTGTAGTGGATGCTGCCCTGAATGACAGACTTTTTTCCCACTCGTAAAAAAAAGGCGTATTCGCCGTGTGACTGCATGTGCCGAACCGTGACGTCCGAACCGTGACGGTACGGGACGAATACGGATACCGTTACACCCCTACTTAATACAGATTTTTCAGATAGATGTGCTCGCTTTCATTGTGATGTCTCAACAATCTGCCAAAAAAATGTTGATTTAGTTAAACCTAAGTGAAAGCATGCCAATTGTTTGTTATCTTATCTCTCCTTTACAAAGGTGAAGTGAATCTGACAGTGTGAAGAGTTCAACTCGGGTGAACTTTGACCAAAAGTGAGCTCGTATTTAAGGGAACTGAGAGTTTAAACTAGGGATGTAACGATATATCGAATATCGCGATATCGCGGTAAATAAATGTCTCAATACCGTCGTGAGACTGACAAAATATACTGTGATTTTTTTTTTTTTTCAATATTTTTTTTTTAAACCTTTATTCAACCAGGTGGTACCATTGAGATCATCAATCTCTTTTTCAAGGGAGACCTGTCCAACATGGCAGCAAGTAGGTTACAACATGAACATAAAACAACAGATAACAATAAATGGGGCGAAGCCTGCGACCTAGTTCAGGCAATCAACTCGAGCACTTATGCTGCATTCATACATAACGCCCCTTGCCACTCTACAACCAACCAAACAGAGTCTCCTTAATAAGCCGCTCTATTTAACCTGCCAGATCTCTCTCTATGCATTGCTTGCTGCTGCTATTGATGCAGCTACCGTCGCTGCTGCTTGCCTGCCCCACCACCGCCCCAGCTTCCACCCCAGCTTCCACCTGTAGGCTCGGGGGTTAGTTATTTGATCATCACTCATCGTGCTATGTATATCTATGGAGTGATGATGCCCGAGCCTAGTCGCCAAACTTAACTATATGCTGCTTCTAATAAGTTGAGTTGTCTGACTGAAAGGACATCGTATTTACAGGACTACATGTACATACCTAGAGACATTGACAAGTACCAACAGTATATTTATATCTCGCCCTGTCAATAAGCCTCACCTTCTTGGCAAAAACGTTATTGTTTTTGAAGTGGTGGAGAGACAATGCACAGTTTTACCCACTGCTGTCACCCATGGCCAAAACATATCTCTCTGTCCCAGCAACATCAGTACCAAGCAAGAGAGTTTGTTCCACAGCAGGGGATATTGTAAAGGCCCAAACATCCCAGCTTCTACCTGGAAATGTGGACATGCTCATATTCCTAAAAGATAACCTTGATGATGCTGAGTGAGTGAGTTAGAGTTGAGTTACTTGAAAAACTAAAGTGAAACTTGATTTATTCTATTGCAGGGTCTGATTATTATATTGTTGACACTTTAAAATACTACTATCTGACTAAAATGCTGTACAAATCAGATTTATTATTTAATAAAGACAATTTTTTTTACAAAAACAAAAATTCACATTTTTTTCTTTATTTTTCAATATCGCGATAAATATTGTACCGTGGACTTTTTACCGCGATATTATCGTATCGTGAGGTTTTGGTATGGTTACATCCCTAGTTTAAACCAGAGGAAGTTATCGTAGCTTATTAGCTCTGCTGCACCATCCATTTTTATTTCACCTCCTCTGTTAAAGTATAAAATAATCCCACTAAAGAGAAAAGGTTTTTATCTCCTTGAGCTTTGAAGCATGGCTGAATTTCACTTTTTCTAGTATTGTGGGACTCCAATGACTCCTAAAACAAGCCTGGTTTCGAGGACTAGATCGTTTTTTTAAGGTTTACTTGTACTCTAATTTGAGTTTATTAATAATCAGAATCCAAATACCTTTATTCATCCCACGGAGGGGAAACTAGCATTGTTACATCAAGTTCAAGGTCAAGGTTGACGGATGGGCCGGATAAACTAGCGACTTTCACCCAAAGGACTGGTGTTTTTATCGTAAAACAAAAAAATCAATGTTACCTTTCTAAACGTAACGTAGCAAACATATGTACAGTATTTTAGGCCAAACAATTATCTATTACTAAATATAACAACGTAATTTTGCAGAAAGATGACCACATATTTTAAACTGCAGAAATGATCTGGGACACAATCCTGTTCAGTTGTACGGGAATGCGATTGTTGGGGGCAGGTTTGGTTAAATTGAACTTCCATCTGAGAAAACTATTTTCTTCAAAAGCACTGAGAGTAAAGGTTTAACTCAAATAAACTTGAGGGTGAATTTTAAACAGTTTGTATCCTCAGATGCGGTGTGTGTGTGTGTGTACAGTTGCAAGAAAAAGTATGTGAACCCTTTAGATTCTCCACACATAGCGTTATGTGTTCCTTCCAAACAACTCAACTTTGGTTTCATCTGTTATTTTGCCAGTAGTGCTGTGGAACATCCAGGTGCTCTTTTGCAAACTTCAAACATGCAGCAATGTTTTTTCTGGACAGCAGTGGCTTCCTCCGTGGTGTCCTCCCATGAACTCCATTCTTGTTCAGTGTTTTACGTATCGTAGATTCGTCAACAGAGATGTTAGCATGTGCCAGAGATTTCTTTAAGTCTCTAGCTGACACTCTAGGATTCTCCTTCACCTCATTGAGCATTCTGCGCTGTGCTCTTGCAGTCATCTTTACAGGACGGCCACTCCTAGGGAGAGTAGCAACAGTGCTGAACTTTCTCCATTTATAGACAACTTGTCTTACCGTGGACTGATGAACATCAAGGCTTTTAGAGATACTTTTGTAACCCTTTCCAGCTTTATGCAAGTCAACAGTTCTTAATGGTAGGTCTTCTGAGAGCTCTTGTGTGCGAGGCATGGTTCACATCTGGCAATGCTTCTTAAGAATAGCAAATTCAAAACTGGTGTGTATTTTTTATAGGGCAGGGCAGCTTCAACCAACACCTCCAATCTCGTCTCATTGATTGGACTCCAGGTTGGCTGACTCCTGACTCCAATTAGCTCTTGAAGAAGTCTTTAGCCTAGGGGTTCACATACTTGTTCCACCCTGCACTGTGAATGTTTACATGGTGTGTTCAATAAAAACATGAAAACATATAATTGTTTGTGTGGTATTGGTTTGTCTATTGTTGTGACCTAGATGAAGATCAAAACACATTTTATGACCAACTTATGCAGAAATCCAGGTAATTCCAAAGGGTTCACATACTTTTTCTTGCAACTGTATATGTGTTAAACAGTAATTTCCTTCTATTTTCAGTAATGTCAGCAGCCACGCCCACCTCCTTCATCATCTCCCTCTCTCGAACTGTATAGCCCACCCACCCCCACACACACACACACACACACACACACACACACACACACACACACACACACACACACACACACACACACACACACACACACACACACACACACACACACACACACACACACACACACACACACACACACACACACACACACACACACACACACACACACACACACACATTTTCCTCAATTTATGTAAACCTCAAAAGTCCCGATAACTAGATAACTAAACACACAATCTAAACAGGACATGCTGTCGTAAACAAAAACTCTAACTACAAGTAAGCCAAAACTCAGAAATAACTGCAAAAAACTAAACGTCTAAACGTCTAAACTCTACTAAAGTGAACTAAACAAAAATAAATCGAAACTAAAGTTAACAAACATCCAAATAAAATAAAAAGTAAGAAATAAACATGGAAACTCGTCAACAAATAAAGTAAAGAACACTTGAGGAAACTAAAGATCTGACCTAAAGCTCAAACAACTAAAGTAAGATTAACATCTGGTCAACATAAACTGAATGTAAACTCAAAGCTCACAACGGAAATTAATCAATTAAAACAATATTTTCAACACCTAATGTAAATTGAATAAAATGAAACAAACTCTTCTTTCTTCTTCTTTAGCCGCGTTCACACTGCGGTACTTTTCCCACAAAGGTTCATGCGAATTTAGTTCATGATCGCGTTCACACCAAAAAGAGCCGGTACTAAAAGTAGTTCATGCGAACCTTTTTACACCCTCGAAAGTCCCTGCTAGAGAGCAGGGACTTTCGAGTGGCTCTTTTTTGAGAAAAGAGCTATATTTCTGATTGGCTGGGCGGATTGCAAACCACGCCCCGTAAAACTCCCAAAAAGCTTTGTGAAGCCGCCATTTTATTATCCTCGCATTAGCATTATTAGCATTAGCATTAGCCCAGCGCAGAAACGCAGAGAGACTAACTTATGGCAACACAAAATAAAACATGGGAGCGGTGGAGATGAGGAGGTGTTGGCGTTCTGGCGATTTACTCGGAAGGCTTCAGTAGAAGCTGCTGCCCAGCAGCTTCTACTGAAGCCAGTCCCCAACTCCGGGGACTTCCGGCCGGGGACTTTGGGCGGCAGTATACGCCGTGAAGTGGGTTGCAGCCTGCCAGTAAACCCAAAGCAGAAGAAGAAGAAGTGACATCAGCGGCTTCATTTGCCTAATCCACCCCCAGGGACTTTTTCTGGTGTGAACGAGATCTGTACTTAGTTCATGCGAACTAAAGAGTTCGCATGAACTAAGTTCGCATGAACCTTTGTGGGAAAAGTACCGCAGTGTGAACGCGGCTTTTCAGTATTTAACTTTGTGGATAAACTCAATTTTAATTAGGATGAATAGTGCATGTTTTTTTTGGTTTTCTTTACAGTAAATTGGTTATTTTCTCTGGATTCCTGTCTCAGTATCACTTCACACAGATGTTGTCGCTGGCATACTGTGTGTTTGTGTTTACGTTGTCCTGACGACTATACAGGCATTGTGAAATGATTTCATCAGGGCTTTTCTCAGGAAAATCCTTTGCTGCTTCATTGTTTTCTGGGTGTCATTACAGGCACTCCTCCACATCTGTAAGAACTTATATCAGGAAACTGGGAACAAAAAAATGCTGACTTTTAGAAACACTTCTTTCATTTTCAGATCTATCCTCCCTGACATGTCAGCGAATGTCTGATGAACTTAATCATCACAAGTCAAAGACCCGCTGACAACATGCAATACAACCAGTTGCCAGTTTATTTGGTACAACTAGTTGAACCTATGCTTGACCTATTAGTACATTTACTTCATTTTTGCCCAAATCCCAAATTGGCTGCACACTTCGTTGTTTTTATAAACTATATTACTCTGGACCTAAGACTTAAAAGGAAATCAACTTTGAACTATTTTAGTGGGGATGTACTTCTGAACTGTGAGAAAAGAGAGAGAGAAGGAAGTGAAAGAGAACAGAGGAAGTGTTACAAGTGTTTACTGTCTTCTGAAACAAACATAGTCCCTTAATCATCACGCACTAACTGCATGACTGAATGCTGCCTTCCATGTGTGTGTTTGAGAGACACTAATTATTTACTGGTCGTTTTAACTGGTCCACATTTCCTGGCAGCAGTGTGTTTAAAATTCTTTAAGATTGAAGAAGCACAGAAACAAGAGTGGGAGTTCATGTTTTTATCTGCTTCTCATCTTCTGTCCTCCCGTCCATCAATCTACTGTCTGCCGTGACCTTTGACCTTGTAATTGTACGTTAAGCGGTGGTTCAAAGAGACCTCAGTGCACACAGCTAAAGGGACGCTATCACCGCTACATGTAGCAACAAGTGTGTTTGTGTGTGTGTGTTCTAGAGACAGTTTTAATGTCTTGTTTGTCTTCTGCACATGATGTCACTCTCCATATAAAAGGGAGCAATCATCACCCTTCAAAACATGCATTTATCTTTGTGACAATACCGAAGTATTTTAGGGCTGTGTTTGATCCATCATCAAATGAGCTATTTTCATGTATATAGAGCTAAATGTGATAAAAGGAGGCAATACAATTCAGGGACAAAAGAAAGTCAAGTTATTTCTTTGGTGATATTTTAAAGGGGCCATATTAATCTATTAATTATTATTATTTTTCTTTTAAAACTAAGGAGTAGATCTTAGAAATCTACTTTTGTGTAAGTAGTTTGCCAGCCGAATCATATCGTTTACAGGATATCCAACATTTCAAACTTATTTTTATTATAATATATTTGTTGATCCAATTTGACTGGGATTGTATCAAGGCAACAACGTATGTCCATGAACATTTGGCTAAAGTTAATATCAATTACTCCTGGAGTTACATGTGCGATCTACGTTGTTTAGTCAGTAACATTGGTTGACTTCTTCACTGAATACTTTGTTTGCGCGCCTCCTTAGCCTAATCTCAGTGCATGCTTGGAGCTGGCCCGAGTATAAACTGACTTAAAAAGGTCAAAATGCTTTAAAACAAGGAGGATTTCCTCCCTTCTTTACAACACAAGGACCCTCAGATTGCGTAGGAGGGTGGGAACAGTAGCTGGTCAGATTCCAGCATAATAACTGCAGGGTCATTAGCAGGAAATACCGACAAATGCTGTGTGTGTGTGTGTGTGTGTGTGTGTGTGTGTGTGTGTGTGTGTGTGTGTGTGCGTGCATGTGTGTTCCTGTCAGCCATTCACTAAAGCAGGCTGTCTTCTCCACAACTATCTTTGGAGCTATTTTTACATTTATTCTCGGACTTTCTGTGAAACAACGTACAGATACTCTAAATAAACTCTTAAAGTTTGAACATTTAAAAAAATGTTGCTGTTCTTCGCATTCCTCTGGTTTATTTATTGATGGCTGGTCGAAGGTCTGGAATGAATCACAGAGCTGTTTGAGTTCTTCAGTGACTCTTTTAGGACAAATATTTCTCATTCAACATAGTTTGCACCAGCTGTTCATCTTGTAAAACTACTTATAAAGGCATTGTCAGTGAAAGTGACACTGGATTAAACTATTTCAATCACTCATAGCAGTTCTCTGTAAATAATAACAACAAATAGTTTCTACAGAATAGGCTGTATCCTTTAGCTAAGTGACTTTGGTTTGTTCATGAGCTTTATTAGTGTTAAAAAACGGCAGCTTCAGAGAAGATGTGGTGTTTTATTGCGCAGAGCTTTTAAAAAAACTGTTTTATAGGTGTTTATATTCTTCTTATGATATGTTTAGATAAGCGATTTTATCCCAGACTTGTTGCTGCACCTCTACAGTCCGTAAAACCACTCAAATATTTCTTTACCCGACTTGTTATCAGGGTTATTGCTAATAAATAAATGTTCTTACTTGTCTAGGTTACTCTACCTGGAATATATAAGGAATTTCATGTGATAAAAAAATCTGTGCAATCAATATATTAATAAAAACTATTAATCCTATATTTAGTTTCATATCCTATAGGATTATATGTTTGTAGCACCCTTTTCTGTGAGATTCACGTATATCTAAATTACTTTTCATGATGTAATTTTGAGTTTTGCGAGGGCTTTAGTCTATTTAGCTTAGCTTAAAGGGCCCATGTCATGCTTTTCCGGTTATTACCCGTCCGCTTGTGTGTTATGTAGCTTTTTCTGCATGTAAACGGTCTGCAAAGTCACAAACCCTCAAAGTACACCCTGTAGCGAGTACAACTCTAACACAGAAAAGACCTGTCTATGCTGCCCCAGAACGCCTCGTTGGAGATTTCTCTTTTTCCATTTGTTTCTTCCGGGAACCGCATGACGTCATGCGGTTCCCGGACCAATCCGCAGAGCTCCTCACACACCAGGAGGGGTGGGGACCGTTAGCGTTAATATTCAACTAACAGGGAGTCCCCTGGTTGGTAATAGACGAGTTGGGATCGCGGAGAAATGCTCTCCGCAGACCCATTCTCACAGCGTTTAGAAACCTTTTTCTTACTCAATATCAAGCAACACTTATTGTTTTTACTTCGGCTGTGAGTGTTTGTCTGTTTGTGCACTTGCTGAACGTGCGCGGGACAGGGAGTAGCGGAACGGCAGCCTGTTGTACTCGTAGGCCACCCCCTGGAAGGCAAAACGCAAAAACGTTCTGTGTCTCGGAGCAATTCCGCCATGATGTTTTCACCCGAACAGTGAAAAACATCAAGTGGAGTCTTCACACTTGGCAGTAATTATTTCCTAACCCTGCTACGCCTGCCATAATGTCCCTGTACCCGCATAGCGCAGTTTATCACTCTCACCCGCGCATGCGCACTAGCTGCCTCCTTTACTGGAGTTACAACCTGGGCAGCGAGTGGGGAAACTGTACTGACAACATTACGTGACTGTGTGGGCGTGTGGAAAGCAGAGACACTCAAACTGGAATATAATTGAACTCTTTTATTGTCAAAGGATGACTTTACAACAAAAGGATCGTACAGGGAGGAGGCAGGATTTGCCCTCGCGTCCTGGCTGGAGAATTCCCCTGCCGAGACGCTTCCTCCCGCCGCCAGTCAACTCCTGGAGGACGGAGCTCCCCACCCGGTACCCCTCCACTGCGGTGGCACCGGAGTGCGGACCGGAGGTGGAGCCCGATGGATTCTGTCGGCCTGTCCCTGCGGGGGTCGGTACTGACCCGGCACCTCAGGACGGACCGCGGAGGCAGAGGGCGCTCTCGGGACTTTCACCCGACGCCTCTCTCTCCGCCTTACCACCGCCGGACGCACTCCCCCTTGCGGAGGGGCCTGAGGGTGAGCCAGCGGCAACATGCGGCTGAGCTGAGCCTTTTCCACCTCCAGGCGGTTGAAGCACTGAGTTACCGAGGTTATCGATCCAAAGAGCCCTCCCGTGGCAACGGGGGCCCCAAGGAGATCATCTCGGCCATTTTTAGCCAGGGCGGTCAAACCTAACCACACGTGACGCCACGGTGGTCAGTGCCATCACCCGACCGGCTGCGGTAGCCATCCGAATAATCACTCCCGTCCTCAGACGGGGGGGCGGGAGCGTCCTGCTGAGGGGAAATCAGCGACACTCCCAACACACCTAGATTATTGGCCGCCGCCATCTGCACCCCGAGCTTGAATATCTTAATAATCAAGCATCTCTCGGTCACGCGGCAGCAAGGGCAGGGGCCTTCTCCCCTCTGCCCACCCAGCTGCCTGCGGAAGCAGATGGGCCGCTAGGCTGTCCTCCAGCGGGGGCACACCGGGACACTCCGCGTCCGAGTGGCCCTCCACCCTGAGGATACCTGCCCAAGTAACCACCGTAGCCTTCGTTTTCAGTGGCTGCCGCCACGTGGCCTCCACACACCGCCAGATGTCCAGCAGGGGGGGGCGAAACGAAAGCCGGCTGTGCTGGACGGCCCGGGCCGTAGAAGCCCTGACGCAGGCGGCTCACCGGCCTCGGAGGTATTGGTGGGGGAAGCGGCAAGCCTGCACGCTCCGTTGCCATAGCCATCACCGCCGAGAAATCCTGACGAGCCGACCTCTGCTGATGGCCTTCCTGGCGGTCAGCGGAAATCCCGGACGACGAGGTGTCATCATCGTTCGTCTCCGATGCCCGGACCCGTCCAGGCTGCTGGGATGGCGAAGACGAAGGGCACTCCCTGCCCGAGATCCTTCATCTCCACCATGTCGAGCTCTGGGTCCTCCACCGGCGAAACGTAGCCCCCCTCGAACACCGCCACTCTGTGCAGGCGGCTGGATCGAGTCAACAACCGGCAGGCGCTGCAGACTGCTGATGGAGGCAGGTTAGCCTCCGCATGGTCAGACCCCAGACACTCGATAGACCGAGTATGGGGATCGTCACTCCTGATAGAACCCGGACATGTAGGACACGGGCGCTCCGCAGGTGAGTCCATACTGTGTGTTTTAAAGAAATCTTCTTTGTCGTTTTGTTATTATCCGTCTGTCTTCACTCAGTTACTTCTCGTATGCTACTTAGCTGAAGAGAAAGGGATAGCAGTGAGCGGGTGAGGCCGCCTCTTATGCGTCAGGTGCGCGCACATTCAGGTAGTCCCGCCCAGGGGCCGGGTACGTCTATGGAAGTCTCAGTGAAGGAATGCGTGCATGATAGGATATGGGGGAGTACCATAGACTGGGGTGTACCAAGCCCCCAGGAAGTGTGCCGGACTCTGATGAGAATATTCGTTGTGGCCAAACGGCGGTACTACACTTCCTTTAGGTAGCTGGGCCCGGAAACAATAATAAATAATAAAAAAATTTAAACTAAATAAACAACCCAGTATGAACACTTGTATAGCCCTTATTAAAAACATTCGTTCCTCAAGTTGTAAAAATGTGCTAATAACGTTATTCTGAGAGTTATTGCCCTCTGCATTATGAACGCGCATCTAACCCACGGGACTGCGCCGCCAGGCACGTTCATGTTACGTGTTCAGCACTACATGCGTTTATCTCAACCCATGGATGCACAATAACAACGGACCCATATCGCCTTACTGCCATCCCACGGAGCTGTATGTAATAAAAGCTGTAATAATGGATATATTGCACATGTTTGCTGTAATTCATCATTTGTAAAATATTATACTACATGGGCTGTATGATGTAAATGTTGTACCGTAAATGTTGTATTAAATAAAGTTAATATTACCGACGTTAGATTAACGTCCCTGTCGCTTATTATTGCACTAAGAAGCTTATTGCACTGTATATATATATATATATATACAGTGCAATAATTATTTCATGCAAAATGAAGCTCTGTTGGATATCACTAGATCTTGTTACAGCGTAATATAAGTACATAACGATTGATGTTACATTAGCATAAATACTAGCTAGCCGCTAGCGGCTAACTGCCGCCTCGTTAATATCAAATCCATCATAATAACAATCCATTACCATGCTGTCATGAACGCATGGTGCTGTTACGTGTACGCAAATTGACGTGCTTGATGTGAACGAGCATTTTGGTTAAAGTTGCGCATGCGGTATGAGCGCACATACGGGTACTTCTCAGGCATGCTGGGTAATCTGTGACGTTTCACTCTCTCAAAAGTTGGGCCATTTTATCATCATGCGCCAATGAGCAACTCTCATAGGAATGAATGAGGCCCCGCCTCCCATGCTGTATCCAGTATCCATGGGGAGTACCCATAGAGTCCAGTAGAGGGTGGAGCCTGTGAGAAATATAACAACCAATTATAGCAGTGCTTCTCTGGCTGGCTCTGTCCAATCACAAACAAGAAGTGTTTTCCCTAAAGGAATACCCTTTCCGTCCAATGTGAAATGCTGTGGTGTTTTGTGAAATGCTGTAATGTTTTGTGAAATGCTGTTGTTAGGGATGCTCCGATCGATCGGTCACCGATCGAGATCGGCCGATACTCGCGAGACCCGATCGCATGACGTAAAATACATCACACTTTTCTTTGTGTGCGGCAAAACAAGCTTGCCAAAATGGCTTCACCGGTCTGGCATTATTTTAAGGTGTCCGAAAAAGACAGTAAAATAGCGGTATGCAACGTGTGTGAAGCAGAAATCCTGCAGCTCCGCCCGCCGGACCGGTCAGCGCAGCGAAACACACACACAGGGAGAACCAGACCGCAGTTCATTTCCTCATATTCCAAACGAGAAATTACGGTAGCAAATCACCCGGTTCTTTACGACCAGAACTATTAACGGGATACAAACCGGAGGAACCAGGCATGGAGGGAGGTGGCAGAGACAGTGGGTGAAACTGGTGGGTTTTCACCTGTTTGGGGAGTTTATCTATATATATATTGCTCGCATAAAATCCCCGGGGTTTTTTGCTTTGTATGTCGGGGGCGGGAGATTCATGTGATTGGTTGTTGGTCACGTTGCTCGCAAAAAATCCCCAAGCTTTCAGACCATGTTTCAGACACGCCCAGCTCCAAGATTTTCAAGATTTTTGAAAAGCTGCTGTGTGGACGTACCTTAGAGTTAGACCTAATACACTTAGCTATTTTATCTACCTCTGGAACAAGCTAAACTAGTTATTATAAATATATGTATTCTTCATTGACGGGTCACTCATTACTGGATCAGTGAGCTGCATGAGATACTGACAGGCTGTCAGGAGAGGGAGAGGGGGGAGAGAGAGAGGGAGAGAGGAAAAGAGAGCGCTTCCGCTAATTTCTCCCGTGTTATTATCCAAAGTGAATGTAAACTTGAATAATGTACATCATTTGAATGTAATAATTTAGTTGATTGTTGTTTGTGGGAGCTCCAGTGAATGAGCCCCATTAACCGAGTTTTAAACATCACTTTAAATGGAAGATTTAAAGTGATGTTTAAATCTTCCATTTAGGCCCCGCCCACTCGATCGGATCGGCGATCGGCCCCGAAAATTGGCGATCGGAGCATCCCTAGCTGTTGTGTTTTCTGAAATTCTGTTGTGTTTTGTGAAATGCTGCACGTTTTCTGAAATGCTGTAGCGTTTTCTGAAATACTGTAGTGTTTTTAAAAATGCTGTAGTGTTTTGTGAAATGCTGTAGTGTTTTGTGAAATGCTGTGGTGTCTTGCACTTCAGGGCCACCGTAAAAATGTGTAAATATTGTGAGCATGTTGGCATGCCGGTGTTAGCATTTAGCTAAATAACTTGGTGTTACAGTTGTCCCTCTGCATCAGGACCCCCGCTGTTTCAGGCAATGCTAATGTAGGTCTAAACAATGTTGGTCTTAATTATACGTTACGCTGTTAAAAGCGTCACCTCAACTGAGCAGGATTACAGACCACATGAGAGCTGTGACGTCTCACTGTGGTAACACTCCCAATACTGGAATATACTCCTAAACTTCTTTAGACGTAAGTAAAACTTTAGGTACACTTAAAAAAAAGGCCATTTAGTGACTGCTCATGTTGTCTTGCTCACAACTTTTACAAAGATACTTTTTGACCAATACCTCAGTGAAGAAATACTTTGACACACTTGTCCCTCAAACAAAACTTTAAACCGTTCATCAAAATGTATTCAATATATTGAAAAGCAAAAGAAGGTGACTAACTTTTTTAATAAGAATGGCCTTCTTTATCACATATTAGGGTCATATAATGGATTAATGTATACATTCTTACCAGCTTTGGTCCATAGTGTAGTAGCCGATAAAGTGGCAATTGCAAGTAATTAATAAAATACGTCACTGTGTTCCATTGTCACGATCTACTATTTTCAAAAGACCCTTACTTATATTTATGATGATGGTGTGTGTTTCTTAGTTGTTTTCAAAGCTATATATTAGAGTATTTGTATGTAGCAGGGATCAGACAGTTCAATGAGATTAAAGCTGCACTGAATCCATTCACACTGTAGTGATAACTGAGGAGGAAACACCCGAGAGAGACACACACACACACACACACACACACACACACACACACACACACACACACACACACACACACACACACACACACACACACACACACACACACACACACACACACACACACACACACACACACACACACACACACACACACACACACACACACACACACACACACACAGACGCTCTCATAGTTTAGGCGGACATTGGGGGGTAGAGAGGAAACACCGTTACACACACACACACGCGCGCGCACACACACACACACGCACACACACACACACACACACGCACCGCGCGCAGGAGGGAGGGTCTCAGCGCGCCTAGTTCTCAGTTTCATTGACTTCTTCTGAAACTGAGATGAACTTAGTTTAAGGGGTTTTATCTTCGGTTTCTTTGACTCAGCCTCGCTTTTTCTCTGTGTCACACAATCCCAGAGCCTCGGGGTGCCTCGTTTTACGCACAAGTCGGTTAACGGACCGAGGAGCAACAGGAGGTTTCCATCCAGCGAGTCACACCGGGAACAAGAAGGATTTAACGGAGACTTTGCGGACACACTGCGGCTCTTTGGTCCCCTGTGCCCGGTACTGATCCAGCCTCTGCCCAGTAGGATACCGAGTGGACCCACAGTCTGACCCGGGATAAAGCTGTCTCAAACGGGATAGAGGTAAAGTTAACTAGCCGTCAGTTATAGTCATATAACATATGGACTTAAATGAATGAGTGGAAAAGTGAATGAGGAAGGTTTTCAATCATAAAACAAACACGTTGGCTTTTTGTTCCTGTCTTAAACGTAATGTTCTTTTAATGGACATGCTGGTCAGATTGAAGTTAAGACATTTTTAACGACATACATTGTTTGATAAATCAAAATGATTGCTTACATTTATGACCAATAAGCTTTTCAGAATACAAATAAATGTTAGTTTGAAATAATTCACTTCAAATTCAAAATATCTCAAAACTTTTACGATTTAGAAATATTGTTAGGAATATATCGGTCCCCATGCAGGGCCGGAACAACACGTTTGGGGGACCGCTGCAGAGAACTGATTTTGTCTAATTTCTTTGAGTTTGAGATATTCCTAAATAACAATTAAACTGTAGACACATCACTAAACAATTGAATAATTATGTTAGACTTTGTAATAGTCCTTTATGCTATGCTATGTGCTTAATTACCAGTTAATTATAATGAAAGTTACTACCAAGGTAACAGAACATTTTAGTAGGCTGTTGTCAAAGTACTGCTAGCCGGTAGTTAGCTTAGTTTAGCATAGTTAGTGGGTGAAAACTGTGAGTTAGCCTGGCTCTGTTGGAACAAAATCCACCTAACAACCCCTCTAATACTTACTAGTTAGCACATTGTGTCTTTATAAAGCCAAAATGAGTAAAGCTCTCAATGCTAAGTCAAATAAGACAGTGATGCCAGAACAAAGGCTTTTTGCCTATTGAAGATGGTGATGATTAAGCCAATACTGTCATACAATATGAACATTTTGAGGAGATGTGAACAAATAGGACTGACTGACTGATATACTGACTACCATATTTGATTGTATACGAATTAAGCAAGCATCATGCAGCCTTGAAATTAGTGGTTAAAGATATACTGTTTACCCCTATTTCCAATCTTAATGTTAAAATAGGCTAACCAGTCTCTGCAGTGTTCAATCAAATGGTCTGACACATTTGGTGTATTAGGGAACTTTAAGAACTGGACTAGAATGTTGCATTTTTGTGCGTGAGTATGTGAAGATGACGACAGAAAATCAATTTGGTTTGATCTGATGTATTGATAATAATTTCTCTCTTCTCTCTGGTGTCCCTGCAGTCTGTCCTCCATCATGTGTCCCTCAGCGGGCGGCATGTGTACGCTCTGCAGCCTGATCCTGATCCTGGTTCAGATCCTGGTCCTGGTCTATCCTGCAACAGGATACAATCTGGATCAGGAGCACAGTCTGGAGTTCAGCGGCCCCGCCTCCTCCATGTTCGGATACTCAGTCCTGCTGCATCGTCATGAATCCCACAGATGGTATTTATCTACGTCTTTACCCTTTTTGATTGATTCTTGTTGATCAGTTATTAATATTTTACTGATCTGCCAGTGATCTACTATAAATCATCTATTAATGCTATATTGAGCTCATTTTGATTATTTATTCATTTTTTATAGAACCTCTGTTGATCTGCATGTTGATTCTCTACCAACCTTCTAATGACCCTCTTTTGCTCTACTCTTGACCCATCTTTAAGCCATCAGTACATTTTGATTTATTAAATTAACTTAATGGTGCTCTATTAGCTGCCTTCTTCACAGTAGGACTGTGTCTGTGCGTGTGTGTTTGTGTGTGCATGCTAATTAGCCAGTTTGTGTCAATGAGAGAAGCTCTTTGATGCTTCACACACAGATGCCATTAAGACACTAAGCAGACACAAAGACAGATCCTGTCTCTGTCTCCTTCTCTCAGGTTGGTGGTTGGAGCTCCGGTAGCAAACTCGACCTCCAATCCATCGGTCCGATCTCCAGGAGTTGTGTACCGCTGCAACGTCACTGCCGAGTCCCACCACTGCCATCCCATGCATGCTGGTGTGTTCCTGTCTGTTTGTGTGTTGTTTCTTTCCAGCCGTTGGAATACAAACATATTCATTACACATTGTTTGCTTGAGATAGAGCATGATCTATAATATTACCCATCGTAAAGGCAAACGTGTATGTGTTTTTGCTAGACTGGACTTTCTGCATCATGCAGTTAAAAAGAACACACCACAAACACTCTTATTTATTTTTTGGGACGTTGTTGGGCTGAACAAGACAACACTGTCAGCTTGTTAGCTGTAAAACACCACTGATTAAGCTGTGAAGGCTGCATGTGTGAAACTGTTGAATTTATGTGTGTGTGCAGACGTGCTGGGCTGTGGGAAGACGTGCGATCCAGAGAGTGATCACCAGTGGCTGGGAGTCAGTCTGTCCAGACAACCTGGAGACAATGGAGGGCACATCCTGGTAACACAAACACTTTCTCTCTGTCCTACTATTGCTCCAGAGTTTACCAGCCATGTCACAAATGCTGGTATTGTTTTAGCCATATAAGTGTGTGTGTGTCATTATGTCGAAATGTGTCCTGAAGACACCTTCAATTGTGACTACCACAGACGCAATGTTGAGTACTTTGCCAGGTGTTTGTCTGTTTTGTGACGCCAAATCGGCCCGGGGGCGTAAAGTGGTGGGGGCAAAGGTACCTTTGCTCCCCTGCTTGGACTACATCTATCTTAAAACTTGACCTTCCCATTTTCATTTCAATTTCACTTTAAATGAACACAAAACACAAAAAACAACTCACAACTCACCGCTGTTCACCAGCAGTGACACAGCAAATCTAGTTTTCCATACTTGTTCTGTAATGTGTGATTAAAGCCATAATTTAACATTTTCTCAATAGAGACGTACAGTATGTTTAACACCTAATAGGCTTTACTTCAGCATACCAGCAATCTATAAGATCTCCATTTCCTGAAGAGACTCTAAATTTAGTGATGTAGCAACACTATTTACGGCAGCAGCAGAAGCAGCTGTCTCCTCACTGTCACTCATTGAGACAGTGAGTGAAAGATTACCAGGTTACATTTTGGTTTCAATCAATTACTGTCTGGTTGCCTTACTATACTTTACTAACTGTTTACAAATATTTACACTTTATGTTTATTTATTACTTCCTCATGAGGGATATTTACTACTTACCTGTTGGAATTTAGTTTGTTCATTTGCAAGACTTTATTTTATATCTTTATTTTAACTTTGACTACTTTATGTCTTAGATTCCCATTTAGCTCTTACTTGAAAAGATACATGTTTATTATTTATTACTTAAAACTGGAACAGGGCTAAGTTGTTCCACACACACACACACACACACACACACACACACACACACACACACACACACACACACACACACACACACACACACACACACACACACACACACACACACACACACACACACACACACACACACACACACACACACACACACACACACACACACACACACACACACACACACACACACACACACACACACACACACACACACACACACACACACACACTTCTGTCACAGTGTCATGGGTCACGGGAATATACAAGACTGTGCTTCTAACTTGTGATTGTGTTGTCAGTAATGAGTCCATGTCACATGTGTCTGTTTGTGTGTGTGTGTGTGTGTGTTTATGTGTGTGGTTGTCTGTGTGTGTGCAGGCATGTGCTCATCGCTGGAAGAACGTCTACTACTCAAGGAGAGACGTTCAGAACCACAAGCTGCCCAACGGAGTCTGTTATCGTTACGGGAGCGACCTGAGATACGCCCTACCCTTAATCCCTTGCTACAGAGGTAACCACACACACATTACAATACAACAAGATTTGGTAACAAATAAGAAATATTATCCTCCGTAATAATGTGTGACTATCCACATGTTTGGTGCCTTCATTACAGTAAAGGAGACCCCCCTGCAGTCTCGCAATTATAACATTTGGGATCATAATAATAATTCCTTATATTTATTATGGGATCATGGCTAGGCCTCGGTTTATTCGTTAATATGTGTGAACGCTGCAGCTGTTCAGCTTCAAGAGCAAAACATTTGGGTTTTATCTTCTTATTATTTGTTCACCTTCACCTTTCAACTGTTTGTCTTTGCCTCTTACAGATTACCAGAAGAAGTTCGGTGAGGATTATGGGTCATGTCAGGCCGGTATTTCCAACTTCCTCACAAAGGTCAGTTAGATTCCTCAAAATCCAGTTTGTCTTCACGGTTTCCACCAGTAGACTGAATTATGTAGACAATTTGTATCTACTTTATGACCATATATAGTAAAGCTTTAATAGAGATGTGTGTCACATGATATCAACTTGTGCTGTTCTCAGGATCTGATCATCATGGGGGCTCCGGGGACATCTTATTGGATGGGTTCAGTGTTGGTCTTTAACACGTCCAGTGGAGTGATGTCGGTGTACCTGGACGAGGACGCTAGATCTGTCAACTTTGGAAGCTACCTGGGTAACAAATCAGATCTTATACCTATTGAAGCCATTGCTGATACCAATTTAAAACGTATACTGTTGAAGCCTTCCTTAAGAACCATCATGAGCTAAGCCACTGAGTTATTTGCCTTATCTTTAATTAAATGACTTGTCAACAAATGTAGGTAAAGGTTTGGTGTAGAAATCTGCTTCCTTCTTCTTTTCTTCTTTTAACCAATCATCAAAGTCTAAGTCAACTTTATTGTCAATCTTTCAGTTTGTGTGTACAGACAGAGAGATCGAAATAGTGTTTCCCACAATCCAGAGGAATAAAAAAATACAAATATATATACAAATATGTATACAAATATACATATATACTGTATATACACATTGAAAACATCTATAGACACATTTATACACCTGCACACATTAAAATACATAAATAAAAGCACAACAGTCAATATATACAAAATAACAGTCACTTCAAAATCTGTGAATGAATATCATTATAAATGATTGTTATATAATGCTGGGAAGAATTGAAGAAAAAGTTACATAATGATACATTATTATAGGCCACATTGTCCCCAATTTGGTAAAACAGGTATTTCAATTTCTTAAAACATCTAAAATTCAGCTTTTCTACACACTCCAAGAAAACTTTGCCTGTAGAAACTCCAACAGTTAGACCGAAAGTGAGTTTCAACAAACCAGAATGAAATGTTACTTAGGAGAAGCCTAAAACACAGGAAGACAAAAACACAAACACTTTGTCATGGAAGTTCATTTCAACACATGTGTGAGTGTATTTCCCGAGTCACCATGACCCCTGCACTCTCAGTTGTTGGGCTTGTCATGATAAACAGGAAGCTAAGCACAAAGGTGTGATGTTCTTCAGATGAAGGTGTTTATTTTCTCTGAAAACATCTACGCTGTTCACACAGTGTCAGAAAACAAAGACCGATGATCATAATGATAAGACTGAAGAGTTCATGATAAGGCGGTAACACCAAGACAAGCCTCAAAATATTGTCCCGAGAGTGTGCTGTCCTTAGTCGGGATTGTATGTGTGTGCAGCAGTTTCACTCGATGATCAACACAATTTAACAGGAAGTAACAGCTGACATCAAAGTAGGAAGTTCGGTTAACTTTAACCCCATTTGACAGCGGTGGTTGTGCGACTTTCTCTTACACACTCCAACACACACACACACACACACACACACACACACACACACACACACACACACACACACACACACACACGCACGCACGCACGCACGCACGCACGCACGCACGCACGCACGCACGCACGCACGCACGCACGCACGCACACACACACACACACACACACACACACACACACACACACACACACACACACGTATTCTTGCCTCAGCCATAACCACTACATGTCAAACCTAAACCAATAACCTTTTTGGCCACACTGGTGATGATAAACTAAAGGTGTTATATCTTAGTTGGACATTTTCAGTCCTATAATAATTAGTACAAACCTAATGCTGATGACTCATTAGCCCACGCTTGCTCACATTTCTAAAGGGTCACCATCCAAAAAGTTTGTGAATTTGTGGTTCAATCTTTTAATGTTCTTATTTACTTTTCATCTGCAAAATACTGAATTTGTGGCACTTTGTCCTGCTGCTGTCCAGGTTACGCTGTTGGAGCCGGAAACTTTCTGAGTCCTAGCACCGTAGAGGTAGTGGGGGGGGCGCCCCAATACAACCAGAGGGGCAAGGTGAGACCCTCCTGTCTGTCTGTTTACTGACTGCACTGAAAGTCTATATGTTTAAATAATGTTTAAAGATAGCTTATTTTTAATTAATTATTTTCATTTTTTTGTATCCATTTGCTGCATTCCTGCAATACTCGCACAGCACTCGTTTATTTGATTAAACGTTATCATATTTGAGCTTGCACTCTTTTATGTCTTAAATTATTCTTCTGCTTAAATATGAGTGATTTAAAATAAATAAATTGTATAGCATATTTTTAATTATTTTCATTTTCATTCCATTTTTTCACATCTTAACACTATTGAACGTTAATATACCTCCTCAATAGTCTCTCAAGTCTAAATAAATGAATATTCATATTTAATGAGCGTTGTTGGAGAGATCCCTAGATACAAGATTTGTTTTAGTTACTACTGCTTCTCTGTAACTGTTGTGCATATGACGATAAAGAATTTGAAACGTGTTAGTGGTGTTAACAATGTCAAAACAGTTCCCACGTACCCTTGCTGGTGTTGTGAAAACTGCAGAGTTGTTATTGAGGATATGTAAATATTGGGTGTTAAGTAGTTTTGATGCTTGATGTGTATTTGTTCTGTGCAGGTCTTCATCTTTACAGTAGACGACAACATGCTGCGAGTCGTCTCTGATGTGTCAGGAAGTGAGGTAAGGAGCCACTTAGCATAAGCATTCTCCATTCCAAACAATGGTATACTTAGCATTTAGCTTGTGTGCTTTTGTTGTGTAGCTGGGATCTTACTTCGGCTCCAGTTTGCTGGCGGTGGATCTGAACGCTGATGGTTTGTCCGATCTGCTGGTCGGCGCTCCCATGGCAACAGGCATCACCAGGGAGGAGGGGAGAGTGCATGTGTACATCAACCAGGGGCAGGTGGGCACACACACAATATAGTGTTCGTACAAGGTCTTGAAAGTTTGTGGATATAAACAATTTCTGTAAACTATCATTTAGATCTGAGGATTTAAGATTCTCGAATTGTGCTTGATATCACTCTTTAAAAGCTGTAAAAACCTTGATAATATGTTATCACAAAACAATTCCATTCTACATATGAACATCTTCGAAAAGACCTGTTGTGTCGTCTGTTCTCACAAACTGACTCCGTCTCAGGCGAAGCTGATGGAGGCGGAGTTTCAGCTGAGCGGCAGCGACGCCTACGCTGCTCGATTTGGGGAAACCATTGCTGAACTGGGAGACATAGATGACGACGGTTACCCTGGTAATACCAATACTTCAGCTGCTCAAAGCAATGCTAATACTTTAACTATTCTCATTGTTAATATTACTGGAATAGATCTAGCTATGATTATGTCTGATGTCATTTATAACTGCAGTTTCTTACTACTCTACTTGAGTAGTTAATCAAAACAGCAAAAACTAAACAGAAAATCACAACAGAAAATCTAAAATAGACAACAATAAATAAATGTATATTTATTGTTGTCAATTTTATATTTTTTATTTATATTTTATTTATCATTTTTATTTATCCGTCATACCACTGTTACTATTACTGCTGCTAACACCTTTGGAAACATACATATTGCTAACAGTGCTCTAAATCAGCTTTCTACTATATATATACTACTACTAACATTACTTTAAAATAGTGTTTTACTTCTAATTCTGCTGCTTTGTAGAAGTTGCATTACTTTCTCAAGTTGTTTTATGAGCATTTTCACTGGAGCAGCTGGGGTTGCACGTTGCTGCTCAAGGGCACCTCAAAAGTAGTAATTAGGGATGTTTAAGAGCTTCTGTTTGGCTGTCTGCCCAGATACAAATTACCCAACATGCTAGTAATACTACTACAATACAAGTAACAAAAAAAAAAACACATAGTTTGTGTATTGTATATCTCTTGCCAAGGGGACACATCCCGCCACCAACTGTAGTAACTGCCACTTCCTGATAAATAACCTAACTGACTAACACAACGCCCTCACACACACACACACACACACACACACACACACACACACACACACACACACACACACACACACACACACACACACGCACACACACACGCACGCACGCACGCACGCACGCACGCACGCACGCACGCACGCACGCACGCACGCACGCACACACACACACACACACACACACACACACACACACACACACACACACACACACACACAGAGACCCCTCACCATGTGTGCGTGAGGGGTGGAGTGTGTTATTAAGGTAATTAAAACTGTAATGACAAACTGTTGCTGCTCTGTTACTGATCCTGCCTTCTAATCTGCCACAGCTAGATACAAAGATAAAAGTGTGTGTGTGTGTGGCTGTGCGTGTGTCCAGTAGCTCTTCAATCTTCAAAGGACTTCAGGTTAAATATTAAATGACCATGCTGCTGTTTTCTCATGTTTATGTACTTATCCTGGATACTTTCATCCTGCTTAACATTTCCCTGCAGGGCCTTTCCAACACACACCCTTTGCCCCCTCAGAAAATCCTCCTCCCAGAGGATCAGTTGGGACCACACATAAACAATCTGTAGACAGTGTAAAATCTGTAAAAACCTGCATCAAAGTAGCTACATTCACTCATGGCTGCATGGAAGGTAGCGATTGCAAGTCCTCACAAGTACAGAAATGCAAGTCAATGGTTTTCAATATAGGCTCTATATACTTTCACAAATATTCAATGAACTGTGCTTATCTTTTTGTGTGTGCGTGCGTGCGTGTGTGTGTGTGTGTGTGTGTGTGTGTGTGTGTGTGTGTGTGTGTCTGTGATTAGACGTGGCAGTTGGTGCCCCACAGGAAGATGACCTAAGAGGAGCTGTGTACATTTACAACGGCAGGAAGGATGGCATCTCTCCAACTCCATCTCAGGTTATTATACATTCAAGCTCTTTTTAAGCTAAACATATTTACATGAATTATTAAATGATAAGCTCTATGGAAAATGTAGATCAATGGTGTCTTATTTTGCAGAATATGAAATATTTTTAAATAGCTTTAGTGACAACTATCACTCTTCATAAGAAACCTGGGTGTTCAAAACAGAGGGAAAATGGAGTAAATCAAATAATTTAATTAATATAATACTGAATCATTATTAGACACATTTAACCTGCTGTTTCCACCAAAACAAGGGGGTCATTTTTTTCACTGAACATTTGACAAGATGAGGACAATGACCAGCCTTATAAGATCATGTTCCAACCTGATTATCATTCTGATTCTGAAGATAAAATAAATACATTTGTGTGTGTTTTCAGAGGATTACTGGGTCGACTCTGGGTCGTGACCTCAGGATGTTTGGCCAGTCGCTGAACTCTGGCATAGACATCGATGACAATGGCTATAATGGTAATGTTAAAACCACTGTTTCCTGCCACAACATCTGTCATATTGTACATTAAGACCAAGTTAAACTCTCTCTGTCTCTGCAGATGTGGCGGTTGGTGCTTTCCTCTCGGACTCCGCTGTCATTCTCAGGTAAAACCACACTGAAGCTTTGTGCTGAAACCAAAACCCTACAGTTGTAGTTCTGTTTCCTCTTATACAGGTGTACAGGAAGGAAACTCCTTTTTTTAACTGATTTGGAAGGATATTTTACGGCAGGGGAAGCAGGACATCCTACTGTACAAAAGAATAACCAAAAGTTTCATTTTATGCTGAGAAGTCGGATTTTCTAGAAGCCTTTAAATAATACAATCCATCTCAGTTTTTCCGCACACTTTTAGCATTTGCTGTATCTGTTACTGTTGTCAACATGCTTTAATAATTTCCCCCAAATGTGTCCTGTGTGCTGTAGGACCCGCCCGGTGATTCAGGTGAAGGCGTCTCTGACTCTGCCTGAGCACATTGACCAGCAGGTGGCGCTGTGCCGAGAACACAAGACTCCCACCGTCTGCTTCAATGTGACCGTCTGCTTCAGTGTCAAGTCCAGACACTTCAAAGGGGCTATAGGTACAGTAAACACACAGATATTATGTTTATGTATTTTTAAAAATAACATAAAGTGGTATGATGTCAATTTTAGATAAGCGATTTGATTTCTTGATAAATTGGTAAATGTGCAACTTTAATCTTTTAACCTACAACAGCCCTAATTCACCATCAACTGTAGAGCTTAACATTTTTTTATCAGAAGTAGAACATAAAGGACACAACCTTCAATGATATGGAATATAAGAAAATATATATATACGACTTGCCAACTGATATCTATTTATGTTCCTCTGTCATCTTCAGATCTTCAATATCATTTGACCTCTGACCTCCTCCATAAACCATCCTTCCCTCATCGTTTCTATTTCCATGGTAACGGGTCATCCAATAGCACCAGGGGGCGTGTGAGAGCACGACATGGCCAGCTCACCTGTTCAACACACGTGGCTTACCAAAGGGTAACACACACTCACACACTCACAGACAGTAAACAAGGTTTTGGATGGAATAACATGTCGATTGCATTTGCTGTGGTGATGCTAACATAGTTTTCTTCCTCTTACAGAAAGATGTGAGGGACATTTTTACTCCTGTCAAGTTTGAGGTTTCCTACAGTCGCAGAGATACAAACAGCCACAGAGCCTCTTCTAAAACCTTCCCCCCTTTGAAACCCATCCTTCAGCAGAGCGAAGGACACCAGAACATCATCACCAACCAGGTACAGACCAGCGCTAACGCTAACTAGGTAGAGCGACAGATAATCTATCAGTACAAGTGATTAAGTCAAATATATTTGTTTATTATATTGGAAAACCAAAGCCCTAGCTGCTTTGCTCTGTATGAGATGTTCAGAAATGTTCAGGTATCTTTAAGTAGTTTATTAACAATAAAAACCTTGTTTGCAAATACTTTCCCCAAGTTTATAGCTATGTACTAGTTTAATAGTGTGTGATCTATTCTAATTGCTACAATGATACAACCCTTCAGTTTCCTGTTGGAGCTGCGTCAGTGTCAGATCTGTCCGTCCATTATCGAACCGATCTGTGTTGAAGGTCAGGAAACAGCAAATCTAGCGCTAACCGCACACACACAAACACAGACTTCCTGCTAATCCAGATGTGTTTACAGCTGCAGCACATTAACCAACATCAGTCAGATCATCCCATGTCCCACTGACTTATGAACAGAGCAGGGAGGGTTAACATGCAGGAATGTGCAGCTGGAGTTCTTCATTCACAGGAGTTGTTTTTCATTTTCATTAAAGAGAAAAACTGCCCCATTCATAACTATAATTGGTGAAATCTCTGCCTCCTTTTTCTCTGTCAGACTTGGTTTGCTCGCCCCTGTTCGCTGGTGAACTGTTCCACCAACATGCAGCTGTCGGCCCAACTTGTGCTGCCACAGTAAGAAACACACACACATGTTTTTGAATCATGAAAAAGAGAGATGAAAGGACAAGAACAACAGCAATATTGTATTTTATCAGTGCACCATAATCAATTCGCCAGGAGGTTATTCCCTCCCAGAGGCTATCACATGATGCTAATTAGTTGCTGGCTAGTTCAAGAGGATTCATGAGAAACAACATCATTCACTTGATGTTGTGTTGCTGTTAGGTTCCTGGGGTTATTCGCTTGTGTAAGGACATCGTTAGCCTAGTTTAGCAAAAACACTAACATGACTCTTTCCAAAGTTATAAAATACTGAAAATTGCAGTTTTTACATTTTTGTCTGTGAACAGATTAAACACATATTAGTATCTCATCAAGTAAACCAATATGTGTAACTGTTTAAAAAGACCTAAGAGTAGATTCAGATCAGAAAATGACAACGCATTTTATGAGCTGCAACCAAAATCTACAAATTATGCAAAAATAAAACGTGATCTTTAATCGTGTCAATATGAATCTCTTGATTTAAAGTGTTTTCAGTCAAGGAGTTAACATTATTTAATCTCTGATACATTAAAGTGAGATTCAACAAATACACCAATGTTAGAAGTGATGGGCTCTAAATCAAATGTTGTCTTGCCCTTTAGTGATTGGATGCTCATTGGACTGAAACATCAATGTTTTTATTTTGTTGTTATCAGTCAGCAGCAGTACTTTGCTCTCGGCTCTGGACAAACCATCATGGTGAAAACTTCCCTTCTGAACTCTGGAGACGACGCTTTCCTACCTCGACTGACGCTGCGTTTCCCCAACAACATCCACTACATCAAAGTACTGCCGAACGTAAGTTTACAGCATGCTGAACGCGCAGCTCGAATATATGATCGGTTAATGGTTTTAAAGTTATGACCCTAAGATTTGAATCACAGTTGAAAACTCTGACCAACTTCAAAAACAGAATTTTATTAAACAGAAATCTTACAGAATTATAACTATAACAACACAAATGACTCAGGTAACAAAGTAATCACAACAAACCCCGTCTGTGTGCTTCTGTGTACTGCAGCAGGACAATGTGGTCAGTTGTGATGTCACACAGGAAGTCAACAGTACGATGGTGGGTGTTGACTGCAGCGTCACCAGCCTCCTCCTGCCAGCCCATACCCAGGTAAACCTTAGCAAATCACACACTAAGTGAAATTATTGTATCACAACACTGATGCCATGTTCCCACTGCGCCATATCAACTCGCCTCTTTGGTGTGCAGGTACTTCAACCTTCAACTCCCCTCAGTTTTGGCAGGACTTTCAGCTGAGAGTTTACACCCACGTTAGCCAGAATTAGGCCCTGTTTTCCCATAATGTTTTTGTCTAATTGACTTATGGGGACGACAATAGTGAAATTGGTGAAGTAGTGTGCGAAAGCCTCAAAAAAGTTACGATGCAACCCTGTGGGCGAATGAACACCCGTGAATTAATGACCACTACAAAGGCTAGCTTTTGCCACTTACAGGCTCAGATTGTTATTGACTGTAAATTAACTAAAGCAAAAGGCATGGCGATATCTCTATCTGGACAGACAGATATTGCACAGTTTTTGAGTAATGAAAAGACACTTGGCTAATATTTCTCCTCAGCCCAGTCTTACTGAAAACAGCCTGTAGGTCAAAGATGAGATCAAGTGTATCTGTACTTTTTTGTTCTGCAGATATTTTTTTATGTCCTTTTGCCCAGTTGTGTTTTAAATGTTGCAATATCAACTGTGGCGATATCTGAGTTTCCCCCAGAAATAAGCAGAGCAGCAGTTTTAAGGTTGAATGTATTTGTCCGCACACTGATGCAGCTGTTCATTTGAAATCACTGACACATTAACTGTTTCTTTTAGTTGAACATCAGCTTCCTGTTGGACGTCAATCCTAACAGCACAGCTGGTGACATCATGATTCACCTCAACACCAGCAGGTAAGGACACACCTCCGCTCAACTCCAGAGGGGAAGTCTCAACACGTTTCAAAAGCTTTTATACCATAAAACACTCACCATTTTTGACATCACAACTCTTGTACCCGTACATTTGTCTTTGAAGCAAGACGTAAGAATAAAGTTTTAGATATTATTCATATAAAAATGTTCAACACATAATACATGCAGTGGTCATTTTGTTATTTAGTTATAACATTTGTATGAGTTAACTTCAATAAAAGTGTACATTTAATGAATTCCTCTTTATTATTGTTTGTTTAGAAAGAAATGTAGAAATGCTCTGCTTTGTAGAGAAGAAAGGATCTCTCTTATAGCTGTTATTCGTACTGTGAATTTAACAATAACAAAACATATTTAATGTTTCAAATCTCTTTTTCTAGCGATAACTATGAGAGGGCAGAGTATCTCCATGACAACGCAATGAGTCTCCTGCTTCCTCTAAAATATGGAGTCAACGTCAACATCCACGGGTGAGTCAGAATCGGCATACTATACTAAAAAACGTGTTACTGTTACACACAAGGCAACACATTAGAGTCAACAAAAATATAAATCATTAGATTATATGTTTTTTCTTCTTCTAGAAAATAGTTTCTGTTCTCTAATGTCTATCTGTCTGTCTTGCAGTTTTGTGACTCCCACCTCATTTGTGTTTGGAGATGAAGACACAACTCCGGTTGACTGTTATAATGAAAGATTCAACTACACATACAAGGTATCATTTCACTCTCTTCTCTGTAAAACTGCTCTACACAATGGTTATATTTCCCAGAGTACAACACATCTTCTGAATGTGAAACCTAATCAACTTCCTTAAAACTACTCTATACCTCAATTCTACTACCGTTCAGAGGGGACATTGCTGTTTTAAGTCAACTACATTTGTTCAACAGTCACTTTAACTTCTGGTATGAACTGTATGTTGTTGTGTGTGTCTGCAGGTGTTAAACTCTGGTCCCAGCAGGTCTGTAGACACTGTGGTGGACATCGCGCTACCAAAGATCCTCGCACCTTACCGACACAGGCTGATGCAGGTGGTCGACTGGCAGGTACGTACAGAAGTCATTTTCGTCAAAGTAATATCAGTAACTATCTGATCAAAGGAAGACTAGACGAGAACAAAAACAATGTGTTGAGCATGCCACCTCGAACATTCATGGCAGTGATGGTTGGAGTAGAAGAAGCAGTAGAAATATGTTAGAAGCTGTGTTAATAGGAGTTGTCATAAAAAAAGGTAAATGAAGTGTGTGTATTTATAATCTCAATGTTCTCTCCCTACAGTCCTCTCACGGTGTGTGTTCGATCAGTGACACGACTATTTCAGTCAATGAGGACTGTGACGTCCCTGAAGCTTCCTTCATCAAACAGATTGTTTTCTTCTTCTCCTCCACCTCCACCCGCAGAATGGTACACCAGACGCACACACACACACACACACACACACACACACACACACACACACACACACACACACACACACACACACACACACACACACACACACACACACACACACACACACACACACACACACACACACACACACACACACACACACACACACACACACACACACACACACACACACACACACACACACACACACACACACACACACAATAGAACATTACAGACTTATTTAAAGCAGCGTTCACTGGCAGACACTTGTACAAAGTGATCAATTGATTAAAAAGCTACAGCTAGGACTGGGTTCACTTGAGGAAATCCTACATACTACAAATCCCATAAAGCATCAGTGCATCATGCAGCTAATGGTGGGTGAAGTCATGGGTTGATCTTTGTGGAATAAGGTTCAAGACCACCTTCAGATTTATTCAGCAGATGTGACTTATGTGATTAACAGTATCAGTGACGTTCTTGCTGAAAAGAGACTATACTAGATGAATTTACAGTTAAAGAAAACTTTATTATTTCGAACAGATTAAAAAAATAACAAATGTGAAAAACAGAATACCGTATTGTTAAAATACAGTATTTATCCACATTCATGATAATATTTATATATTCAATAGAAAAAGTCTTCATATTAATAATAATAATAAATCATATGTGTCCGAAAGGGAGCAGGACTCTTTGACTGCTGTTGCATGATGACCAATGTGATTTAGGTTTGATGAAGCATCATTTGAGATGCTTGTGTTGAAGTCAACCATCATCAACCCACCCACCTGATAATGTAATGACTTTATTCTTTTTCTATGTTTGTGCAGTTTTGTGCCCGTGGAGATGAGCTGTGTGAGCGGTTGGTGTGTCGGCTCGGTACCCTGGAGGCGGGAGGAGATGCCATAATCAAACTGGAGATCAGATTGAACCCAGATGTATTACTGCAAGCTCCGGTAACACACACACACACGCACACACACACACACACACACACACACACACACACACACACACACACACACACACACACACACACACACACACACACACACACACACACACACACACACACACACACACACACACACACACACACACACACACACACACACACACACACACACACACACACACACACACACACACACACACACACACACACACACACACACTTTTCAAATAACATTTTGAAAACACAAAGGTTAATGGCAATGGCAATTCCATAGCTGGCCATAAAAAGACCACAAAGGCACTTTATGTAACAAATGTAAGTCTGATGTGTCTGTAGCCAATTATGTTTAATTATCTCAAATGCATTTAGAGAAACTGTTAAATGTCTCCATCTCAGGGTCGTCATGGTGTCATGAAGTTGGAGAGCACAGCGCTGATGTCAAACCCCAGAGAAAGCCCTCACACCGTCCTCATCCACGAACAACCAGCAGCACAGGTAACACACCTGGACACCAAAAACCCTAGAGTCAAACTTACTTGTTCCCTTACTGCGCTTCTATCTCATGCATAATCCTGGGTTGAAGTAATAATCATATGTATAATTGTATTCAATGTATATTTCCAGGTGGTTGTTGAGGCTCTTTTTACCCAGAAACCCTCAACAACAGTAAAGGTCTTCATCATCGTCGTCAGTTTAGTTTTGGGTCTTTTGATCCTGGCTGCTCTCATCTGGTGTTTGTGGAAGGTAAATATTAGTTTTTATACACTGGAAGTATATTGCTTGTATGTTATCATATTATTTACTGATAAAACACAGCATATTGTAATTTAATGATACTGAAACTGCAGTATATTCTAATATAATAAACAGACAAATACAAGATATTGCAGAATGCTATTTTGTGTGTTTGTTTTTTTTTACAAAATGAAGTTCTGCATTCCTTCATTTAAAATCTGCAGAAAATCTTTGGGTCAATTAACTCATAAACTGCAGCTAACCACAGCATAACTAACAGATAAAGCACAGTGTATCAAGTTATAATTATTGTTGTAGCAACACCAGCATCATTTTTAATTGTACCTCTGCGTCTCTGTCCACCTGTCTGTCTCTCAGGCCGGCTTCTTTAAGAGGGAGTTCCAGAAAAAGGAGGAGGAAGAGTTCAAGAGAGACAGCTGGGACTACGTTCCTAAAAACGACAAAAGAGAGAGCACTTCCTAACCCCCACTGTGACCTCTGACCTCAGGAGGGAGTTCACATTGTGACTGTGCAACAGATTCAATGAGACATGTGTGCTGATGAATGGAGTGCTGTGTGAAAATATGGCTATCCAATTCATCCAAAAGCAGTGGAAAGTTGCCGTTGAACACCGTCGGCCAATGAAATCTGTCCAGACTGAGTCAGCTGGTTTCAGACGTGACGCCCGTGTCACCGATGATAAAATGTCTCAAGTGAACACCTCCTGAACTTGACCTGTAAAACAATTTTTAATAATGTGCCTTTACAAATCCAGACAAGATCAAAGACTTGAAAAGAAGGCAGCAATGGATGGAGGATTAATAAAAGGGAAGTGAACCTGAATCAATCAGAAGGCCTCGGAGCTTCCTGGGATGCTGCATCACCTGTGACACTTATTGATGACTGCCATTTTGACTCTCTTCAGTTGAAAAAAGCCAAAGGAAGAGACTTTCTGATGACCTTTGATCTCAAGGGATGAAAACCTGGCCTCTGATTGGCTCATCACGCCTCGGCCACACTGCCTACCTGAGCAGCCAGTGTGCTTTTGCTTTCATTTTGGTGCATATGTTAACAGGTTAGAGCTGCCTCACAGTCTCATTTTCTTTTCCTGCGTGAGACAAGCTGTTCCTGTCAAAAACAACACATTTTTATTATTTGCTCGTCATGGTAAAGCCATCCCATCAGTGTCAATTTCTATATTTGAAGAATAAGTATCAGTTAAAAAGTATTTATTTATTACTCAGCCCTTCAAGGGTTTCTGTGGATCAAATCCCTTCAGGCTTTTAATGTCACATTTTTGCGAGACCATGTTGTGGAGATTGCAGTGAATTGCAGGCTCCATAAATTGGTCACTAAATACAAACTCAATGTAGAAAGAACGGGCTGCAGTTCAGAGAAGTAGCTGTCAGAGACATGATGAGGTAGGCCATGCATCGCTTTCTGTAGAACCTCCTTTTTACTGTGTACATTATACTTTTTATCTCATGGCCAACACGTTATGCACTGTCAAGACACACACACACACACACACACACACACACACACACACACACACACACACACACACACACACACACACACACACACACACACACACACACACACACACACACACACACACACACACACACACACACACACACACACACACACACACACACACACACACACACACACACACACACACACACACACACACACACACACACCAAACAAAATAAGTGATGGCAGCTGGGATGTGCTGGTTCACGGCATTTACGTGTTTTAAAGCGGAAAACCATCACTTTGTTTTTACCCTTCAGCACGTTTTCACTATGGGATTTATTTTTCTGAGCTAATACCTCTTAAGGCTCTCAAGGACATTTATTGGCAGAATCACTTTACTTCAGAATTGTTGTTGTTGGAATCGCACGATTAATGGATTTGCTATTGGGGGGGAAGAAGATCTATGCAACATTTTTGGAACAACCTCGACTTGTTGTGACCAGCCCGTGCAAGTCACAAAGACCACCATTTTATTCAGGCACATTTAAATTATAGAGCGCTTTCTTTAGGATACTTAAAGATTATGTACGCGAGAAATTAAATAATATTTTTTGGGGTGAACTGCTCCTAGATACAAACTAAACTATTATTGTGAAAATTCAGCAAAATATGCAACATGTTGAGTCGCAGGGTTGAATGTTGAAAGACTACTTGAAGTAATGTTTGATATTTAAAAATACTCAATGAATGCAGACATCGAAGCCAGCCGCTACCTTCCTTTATGTTTATTTCATAGAAATGCACATCACACAGAAATATCTTCTTAGTATTTAAATTAATGAGTATGTTTTTGTTTATGTGAAGTTGTTCTGCACTGGAGTCTCACTGCTTTTAGCAACACCTTTTTATTAAAATTAAGGATTTTCTATTTAAACAACAACTTGTATTGTTTTCATCATCATGATTACATCTGTTAAAAGACTGCTTTGTCAGTATAATATAATAAAAAATGTTATATTCAAATATTACAGTCTTTGGACACTTTTGGCTCGTCGAGTCTGGTTCTGCTCATCTGTACAAAAACATTTAACATAAACTTTATATTTTTTTCTCACAGTGTTGGATTCAATACTTTTAACTTCCAGAAACTGGACAGCTTAAAACAAAATGAGAATTGTAAAAAAAAATAGGCATTAGTAAAATAAAGCCATTTGAGAAGAGCTTGGTATTAACATTTTGTAAAATATTAACATTCATTTGAATAAAATAAAAAAATCTTTATCCTCTTCAGTCTGGTCTAGGCGTGAGAAACTTTACAAAGCACAGGTAGTTTGGAGTTAAAGAGAGCTTACAAAAGTTACGTTATGTTATTAAAGCTGCAGTTATAAAAACAAAATAATGCATGAAGTAAACGGGAAGCTGCAAAGCTCTGTTTCTACTTTGATTAAAGCTTATACGTTAGTTCACATCGCGATGGAAACAGTAATGACCCAGAGAGGGCACTGTCGAGTCACTGTTGTTACTATGGCGATGTGTTTTTGTCTCTCTGATGGACTCAGATGCAGCTGCAGGAGACGGTCGACTCGGCCTCGTCCACCTCCTCCCCATACAGAGTGATGAGCCGCGGGTGGACCCTGAATGCACCACATACACAAAAATGCACTTTAGAAAAACAGTGTTCATTTAAAGCTGGGGTAGTAGGCAGTTTCTTTCTGGCGTCATTGGGTATCGGAGAGCTGCAGGATTAGAACTGTAATTTTCTATTTATGTCATTTTTACTTTTTTTTGCCTTTTCAATAAAACTGCCTTCCAATGGGAACCAATCAAATTACTAAT
The DNA here is from genome assembly GCF_902827115.2 of Pseudochaenichthys georgianus. Lineage (NCBI taxonomy): Eukaryota > Metazoa > Chordata > Actinopteri > Perciformes > Channichthyidae > Pseudochaenichthys > Pseudochaenichthys georgianus. Next base: position 30,080,384 of record NC_047523.1, on the reverse strand, counting down.
ATTTGAAAGATAATTATGGAATTGTTACCCAATAATGCCAAAAATGTACTGCCCCAGCTTATTTATCAATTACCCTGTTTCAGACAGAGTAATAATATTGTTGATAATGTTTATGTTGATAATAAAGATTTTATATTGATACCTGATAAGCACTTCGTTAGCAATCTCCACCAGCTCTCCGTCGATGTTCAGGGTAAAAGCGGAGGCCTCTGATTGGATGATTGGCGAGGTTTTGGACTCGCCCTCTTCCTCACTCTCCTCCTCCTCCGGCCAGCCAACCAGCGAGCGAGGGCGGATCCTCACTGCGGACACGTCGTGCGTCTCCACGAAGGAGAAGCTGAACTGCAGAGAGACAGACAGTAAGACTGACAGACAGGTGTGTGTGTGTGTGTGTGTGTGTGTGTGTGTGTGTGTGTGTGTGTGTGTGTGTGTGTGTGTGTGTTCTCAGGTCAAAAGCTTGTCAAGATCCTCTTTAATCAGGTTGTCAATCTCGACAGGTCACAGGGTTCCTTCCTGTGGACTCTCCCTGTTTGTCTTCTGTAACACCATGGAGCTCCAACAGGGGGCAGCAAAGACCAACAGACAGACAGACAGACAGACAGACAGACAGACAGACAGACAGACAGACTGTCTCTCTCTCCTGTCTGTCTTTCCTCCTCTGTTTTTCTTTCTACAATTAAGTGGATGCACTTTATAGTCCAATGGTGGGAAAAAAATCAAGTTCAAATTTCAAGCAGATTAATATAGTATATTTAATATACGAGGAATACTGTAGTTTATTTTTATTTTGATGAATAAACAATAAACTACTTGATTAAGCAATCATCCAAAATGTATTTGTAAACTAATATCAGAAATTATTCATTATTAAGGTAATATTTTATTCAAAAATGCCAAACATTAGATTGTTTTCAGCTATGAGCAAAAGCACATTTACTTCTATAAGTCAGGTGCTCAGAAGGACGAGGAAGCTAGATCAAAAGTTGCAAACAAACTAGAAACATCGCAAACTTTTAAGTTTGCAGGGTAGTCTGTCTGTGGGAGTTTGTTTGCAACCTGATTTCAACTTTTAAAACATGAAAATTAACAGTTTTCTTTGTCCTAAATTATACTAAACTGAATTATTGTAGGTTTGGCCTGATTCTTGGACTTGAGAAGGCATGTAAATAGATTCAAATGTGAGGTTCAATGTCGGCATGGGGACTCCAATGGGGGTCCTCATGGTTACATTTCAGCTCCGTCTTGTCATGTTTTTCCCTGAGCTGTCCGTCTCTCCGTCAGGATGTAGGTCAGCGAGTAAACAGTCTGTTTACCCTGCAGGACAGTGAACGCTACACTGTCCGTATATATAGTAAGTGGGTTAGTCTGCAGTCTCTCAGGCTAATCTAACTCAGGGACGTGCACAGGTACGGACTATTGTTGCCCGGGCAACGGCCCGTTTCCCCTTTTTGGCTGACCTGCCCCTCTGGAGAGAGCGAGAGGTTTTTTTTGTTTCTGTTGTGGTCGAATCAACATGATAAGCCCACAATTAGTATTGTAGTGTCTCGCTGCGGGAAACACACCAGCTTCATTTTTCTTCTACTAATTATTTTACTTCTTCTTCTTCTCCTTCTTCTTAAATGTAATTGCCCACATGGCCGACGGGGCCGCTCGCTCTCTTTTCTTGATCGCCCTCTCTCAGGAGAACACTTCACTGCCCGCTTCATTGTAGGATTTCTGCCATGTCTCTCCTTTAATTTGACCATCTCTGTTATTATGTTATGGAATACTAAATAAGTAATTAGATACCTTACCGTTACTGCGCTCATAAAGAATGATAAGAATAAGAATAATGCGTATTGAACTGGTTTCAACAATTAGTGAGTTTATTTAAGGTAGCCTAATTATAGAAGCCCTATTTTATCAGTATGTCTGCAATGGTCAAACTACATTGAATTGTCCACATTTTTTCTTTAGTAGTTACTAACATTAGATATTTTAATGAGATATGGACCGCAAAACAAAGAATGTTCCTGGTTTTCATTTAAAAAATCAAGTCACCGAATGCAAGTAGTCGTCTTAGCTTATTTTGTTATGAGATGATGATGTGAATTACTGTTCAAATTAGTTAATGTAATAATCGTTTTGGTCTTATATTTTTTTTCGGGGGGTAGGCCCTTTTTCCAGTTTAGAGTAGCCCCTCCAAATGTCTGTGCACGTCCCTGATCTAACTACTATGTTTATTTTTACTCTGTGAGAGGAGCCAGCAGGATGGCGAGGTCGAGTGATACAACGGGTACATTTGAGATACGGGCCACGTGTGCCCAAAAATCCCTATTACTGTCAAACATTTTGTATCTCTCAAAGTTAACCTGAAGATTAAAGATATAACAAATACAGATATTCAGGATAAATGGACTTAATGGACTTGTGTTTGTTTTGAAATATTTTTCCAGTCTTACATTTTGCCGTATTTGCACTTACGAATGTCTCTGTCGTATTCTTTTCTTTTGTTTGAACTCAGAGCACATTTTTGGAGAAATCAATTGAGGAGTACCTCCAAAATCAATAATCCATTAAAAAGCACTCAAACAGAAACTTGAGTGTTCCTAAAACTAATGGGCATGTCCAAATACAAGCTTTTGTATAATTGTATTATTATGTACACATTTGAAACTCAACATTGTACCTTCTTGCATTAAAAAAATAAAATAAAAACATCCCAAACCCACGTTTTCTAAAAATAACTAAAGTGTAGAATTCATTTATATATGTTTTCATTGTGTTTGGAAGATTTTGATTGACAGCTGCTCTCACCTGTCCACTGGAGCTGCCGTATCTCTTCAGGTGTTTGATGAACTCTGACCTGGAAGTGTTTCCGACTGCGATCAATGCTGCGCTGCCATTTGCCAAACTGTCACAAACAGGAAGTGGAAGAGAACGTTCAGAAGCAGAAACAGAATGAAATAAACCTGCAGCGTGGTGCGTTCATGGTCAAAACACAGCTGACTTTAGCATTCCCAGATCTGCTGGTCATGTACCTGGTGTTGGGAGCGAGACCTCGAGGTGTGTGTGGGCTCAGGCAGGGGACGGACATGATGCTGATGCTCAGATACAAGCCCTGATTGGTCGTCCAGGACTCCTCCACTTCTGCATCAACTGATCACAAATGGAAAAATTCAAAATCAAACTAGTTTGACAGAGACGGAAATCTGAACCAGCAAGTACCATTCTCACCTGACCCGGAGTCCTTGTCTCTGAGAAAGAGGAGATCATATTTCGTTTTAAACATGACAGGCAATCAATATAACACACTGACATTTATAAACACATCCCTGTTTCTCTACCACATTTAAGTTTACATGCACAGTTATATTCCACTTTTATTATTTAGTATACATAATCAACTACAGAGCCTTGTAAAGAGCACTAATGTTCCTCACCTGTTTGTCTTCTTTGCTGGTAGAAAAGACAGCTGACAGTCCTCTGGTCTGAGAGAGACAGAAAAGAAAATAATCCAGAATAAGAGTTCTGGGAGTTTTATACTACATATAACCTAAATCCTTGGATCCACACCACATCTGAGTCTGCACCAATCCGTCCAATCATAAATCTTCACCTTTCAGAACTGCTTTTAATGGGTGATTAATGTTGTGTGTAGTTTTAAATGATCATTTTAAACTATGTGAAATGTCTTCAAGTATAGAAAGTAAATCTAATTTACTGTATACAACAAATACATTTCTATCTCTGTGTTTTACCTCAGCCTAGCCAGCGTCTTCACCAGAGCATACTCTCGTCTCCGCGTTGAGGACATCCACCTCTTCTTCTCCGCCCGCGCTAAGCACTGTCCACCAAAGCCAAACATGGCGGAGAAACCGAAATGCACCAACTGGCCGAGAGACGAGAAGCTGCACATGTCCACCTGCTGCAGGTGACCTGCAGACAGAGGGGGAGATGAATACTGATGAAAGATTATGAATATTTATTATGCTTGGGACCCTCCACACACACAGCCTGTACATAGGCCAAGTGGTCATATGGTGAGAAGCTCATTAATATGAATGAGAGGCAGCACTCTAAATATGGGCGACAGAAAGAGGTCAGGAGTGTGTGTTTGTGTGTGTATGTGTTCATATCTATCGATTCCGTAAATGGATCCCATTGGAATAGAGTGAACAGTCTCTAAAGCAGCTAATTTAAGAAGATAGTTCAATTTAATGTTTAATTTGTTCAAAGCTTCGAGATGATTGTCACAATCGGGTGAAACTCTCCTTTAAATGACTCTAAACAATTTGACTGTGTTTACAAGTAAGCCAATTTAAAAAAATGCCATGAAAACTCCATCAGCAGATCGAAGTAAGTCAACCTCTACTCTAAACATATCCCCACAGCCTTTGAATGCAACACACACACGCACGCACGCACGCACGCACGCACGCACGCACGCACGCACGCACGCACGCACGCACGCACGCACGCACGCACGCACGCACGCACACACACACACACACACACACACACACACACACACACACACACACACACACACACACACACACACACACACACACACACACACACACACACACACACACACACACACACACACACACCATCTGGACACATACCTGCTCTAACCTACTGAACTGCGGTGCTGTCTGCCCACCTGTCTGTCTGACTGCCTGTCTCTCTTTCTGGATATAATCAGATTTCCTCTCCATATGGCATGATGTGTGTGTGGGTCTCAGTCAGTGTGTCAGTGATATTAAGCCTGCAGTGCTTCTTAAGAGTGTAACTACTTTTTATTTTGAACATAGCGAAGGTATAGTCCAAACATGTGGGTTTTCAGTCTGTGACAGAAGATGTGTAGACTTCTTTATTTAAGCTAAGCTGCTGGCTCTAGCTTCATATTAAACATATTTACACGAGAGACACTGAGGTGTAACAGACAGGTCAGGTATATTCACTTTGGTCAAGTCGCTAATTCACTTGAACTCACCTGGTTCCGTGGGAACAGCTTTCAGTTTAACTGTTTCCTATTGTTCAGGAATTGTATGTGTCATGGGTTAGTGCAGACAATTAGTCTTGATTCGTGTTAATGAAACACCGTCCCACATCAGGCTTTCATTCATTCAAACACAGCAGCCCGCCAACTGATTGGTCTGCAGGTGTACTTGACAGGTGAAGTGGGAGGGGCTACAGTAAGCACAGTAGACCTGTGATTTAGAGTGAAACTGATCCTGCTGTTAGACATCTGTCTGCCTGTACGTTTGTTCATTCTCAAACTGAATGACCATCAACCGATCACAGTTACGCTCGACACAGGTAAAACATATTTTAGGCAAGGTAACTATAGATGTAGAACAAGTAGAACCAACCCAGGACAATATGACTAACGATGATGCACGTTGTATCTTTGGATCTAGGACAGGTTGAACTTACCAAGGACAATGTGCAGGGCTGCAGTGACTGGATCTCTGACTCCATGAACAGAACAGGAAACCACATCTGTAGAACCTGTCAAGATGAACCAACAGTTAATGAAACATCACAGCTGTTCTACAAAAAGGTTGATATATATATTGTATATGTATTTCTGCGCAGAGTTAGTTTGCAGTTTTGAGGTTGTGCCCTGTCTCTCACCAGCAGGAATGATTCCAAGAGGCAGCACTGCTGTCACTGGTTTCTCTGGGGATCCAGCATCCAGCTGAGCTCTGAAGACCAGAGCGTGACACAGCTCCGCCACCGACCCGTCCCCCCCAACACACACCACCCTGAGGGACAGACAGGCAGACAGGTAGAAAAGTATTTGTATAGTTGTCTCAACTATGTTCTGGACTTCTAATGAGAGTATTTTATTACTTAGGGTTACTTCTGACATTGATCCATCATAAAAGTGTTTTATTGTTGGGGTCCTTTAAGTTCCTGGTCCTCCAGCAGGTGGCATGGCTTCTCCACAGGACCATTGTCAAATATTTTTTACTGAGAATGGCACTGAAAAGGGCTGGGTATTGAGCCTCAATACTTTTTTTGTGACCAAACTGTGTCTGGAGTACCAAGTATCCTAAAGGGTTAGGGTTACCCTAACCCACTGAAAATCATTGTTGTAGTTTTGTTTACATACACATCCAAAGAGAATGTTGTTAAGAAAAAAACCTGAAGCCCAGGTATGGAAAAATGTAAATGAGATGAAAACCAGTTGTGTTATGGGAATTTGGTTTACATTTTCAAATGACATATCTGAACGATTGTATGGGTTAAGGGGTTAACACATTTAGTTTTTATTCTCTCAAAAATGTTTGGTGAGTCAAAATAAACGAGTACTGTTGCATGCTGCATGCGTAATAAGGCATATTATCCCTATTATTATTAGTATCTTTTTTAGAAGCTAAAAATAAAAAGCTTCCTCTTCAGAGTTGGTGTTTCCAGTAAATGTGAAGTAAACAGACTCCGCCCCCTCCCCCTCCTCCTGTGTATGGGATTACCTGAAGCTCCGGTCACCACGGTGACAGCCAGCCTAATTGGCAAATGTAGGTTTCAACCAAATCCTCACCCAAGCAGCCTCACACACACACACACACACACACACACACACACACACACACACACACACACACACACACACACACACACACACACACACACACACACACACACACACACACACACACACACACACACACACACACACACACACACACACACACACACACACACACACACACACACACACACACACACACACACACACACACACACACACACACACACACACACACACACACACACACACACACACAGCAGCTAGCTTAGCAACGCTGAGCTAATCTTCTCTAAGCACATTAAGCTTTATGAGGCCTGAGCACAAAAGCTGCTCACACACACACACACACACACACACACACACACACACACACACACACACACACACACACACACACACACACACACACACACACACACACACACACACACACACACACACACACACACACACACACACACACACACACACACACACACACACACACACACACACACACACACACACACACACACACTGATCACACACTCACACTGATCTCACAGATACATGTAGTAATGATGAGGGTTTGATCAGTGTATTTTCATTTAGATAAGTTATATTATATCTCTTGAAAGCATAACATATTATTTTCACTTTTAGTTTAGAGGTAAGCTCAGTTAGAAGTTAGTGATTTCACCTGTCTCTCTGTTAGACTTAGTTTGTGTGTGTTTGAGTGGGTAATCAGTCTGGGTCAGTGTGTTTTAGTGTCAGCCTCTGAACTGCTGTCTAATGATCTGTTTCAGTGCAGACTGTTGTGGGAGGAAGATGCCACAGTTTGAGAACAACATGTTGACTTGTTACCTTACACTTTAATATGAACAGTGGGCCTTCATTTTATAGCTTTGACTTTATTAATGCGAAATAAACTTCACATATTAATCCTCACATCCAACACCTGAAAAAGCATTTAAGCCAATATCCTGAAACTGATCCCATCCCATTTCGGAAATATATATATATTTTTTTGTTGTTGTTGTATACAATACCTGTTTTGGTGTGATGTGATTACTATCAATTTTGTATGGCCTGGCTCATGTTTAACATGGACAAGTACACACAGAGCTTAAACTCATTATTGCAGGACAATATGTGTATGTAGTCATTCTATTTTTTTCTTTGTACTGTTTTTGTGTCTGATTTTATTTAAAGCGACTTTGAGCACCAGGAAAAGCACTATACAAATGTAATTGATTATTATTATTATTATTATTATAAGGGTTATATTTGATCCATAATGAGATTACTGAAATTATTAAAAATCTTATTGAAGCCCCCTTAACCCTGGGAAAATACCTTCTCCAAATCACATTTATGATTCAGAATAAGATCAGTTGTGTCAATCAAAATTAGATTTATAGCAGGAAGTTTAGAGTAAAGTAGAGTGATTGATTTATAGCCCAGTAAACAATTGTAAATGTTAAATCGAGGGAGAGAGGGAGAAAACTAACCCATCATATCCATCCAGCTTGCATTCCTTCATCACTGAGAGAGCATGACCCTTTTTCTCCGTAACTGGAGAGAGAGACAGGAGGAGAGAGAGACAGGAGGAGAGAGAGAGGGGAGGAGAGTGGGGGAAACAGAGAGTGAAACAGATGGAGAGACACTGAGATGGACAGAGATAAAGTGTTCATGTATGTGTGTGGTCACATGTACACGAGTGTGTGTTCGATGGCTGCCAAAAAAAAGTGGGACAACGGATATCACACCATCTGCTGAGAGGAGGAGAGCGGGGAGGAAAGGAGACAAGGAGAGAAAAGGGGATACAGAGAGAGACAGGAGATGAGAGGATAAGAATCAAGAGAAGAGGAGAGGTGAGGTTTGAGGAGCTAAGAAGTTGAGTAAAAAGATGCAGATATGAGGAGGAAGAAAAAAGGTGGACGTAGCCAGGAGAAAATATCAGATGAGAGAAAACAAGAAAGGAGATAAGAGAAGAGGAGATGAGATAAAGGGAAAAGAGAGGAAACAAGAAAGGAGAGAAGATGAGGAGAGGAGAAGATATGAGGAGGAGTAAAGGAAAGGACAGGCAAGAGAAGGGAAGAGGAGAAAAGAGGATAGAAGGCATTGAGATGAAACAAGAGTGATGAGGAGACGGGGAGATCTTTGGAAAGCATTATTTGAAATATAAAAAGAGGAGGAAAATTAGTCAGGAGAAAAGAGGAGAGGAGCAGGTTGTCTCTCTATCACAACAGATGGGCTAAGCTCCGCCCCCTGTATCAAGTTACTTAGCGACTAGAGACTGCCATTAACTCTGACCTTTGGACACACACACACACATATACACACACACACACACACACACACACACACACACACACACACACACACACACACACACACACACACACACACACACACACACACACACACACACACACACACACACACACACACACACACACACACACACACACACACACACACACACACACACACACACACACACACACACACACACACACTGATTTCACATTGTCTTCTCTTATATCAATAAAGATGGAAGGACAGTTCTGCCGCACTCCAACAAGGTTTTAATACAATATACATACGTTGTAACATCTGGAAGTCAAACTAAGGGTATTATATTTCAGATTCTAATTACTATTATTTGTTGTGAAGTTGATCAGTGGATACATAAAAAATGAGGTGGACTGACCAGTGATGTCAGTGCGGACGTCAGCCATTTTGAAGAGGGGAGCCACGTGTTCTCTGTAGATGTGAACGGCGTCCTTCTTGTGGCTGCAGGGGTTTATGAACACCTTTAGATACCTGGGACGAGTGCTGGGCCCTGCAAACAAACATACAACATTTGGTCTCAATTTGTCAGAATTCTTTTGGTTCCAGCTTCTTAAATGTGGTGATTATTCTGCTTTTCTCTGTTTCCTGTTGTAAACAAAAGAAACTAGTAAAAATCATGGTGATGAAATGAAGATGATCCTTAAAAGAGGATATAGACACCTCTGTGCTCTTATAACATGGAGGAGGCCTGTATGATGCAAAAATATACAGCATATCATTTACATCATCAACAGTGGTTGACAGTGTGTGTGTGTGTGTGTGTGTGTGTGTGTGTGTGTGTGTGTGTGTGTGTGTGTGTATGGTTACATGGTATCGACTCCAAACTACAGTCACAAACACACACACCCCAGACCCCCTGTACAGGTCATCATTAGGCCGATTTAGAGACCGCATTATAAATCCCCGTAGACCTGCACAGATCAATACACACACACACACACCAGCTCCATTATCCAGATCATTATTATAATCTGTTCCCAGAAGGCTGTGACCTCGCCCTGATAATGACCCCACACACACACTTACACACACTCACACACAGTGCACCTCCTGGCATCCCTTACACCCCACAGCATGGACCAGGAGGAATTACCCTGCACCCCTGCCACTTTTCTCTCTACTCGTCCCCCACCCATACCAGAAGCTCGCCCACTTTGGTGCCACCCAAAAATGTAGACCCTACCAAACTCCAACAGTTTTCCACTAGGGGACTTAAGGGCCCGGGATGAAACCACAGGACATTTTGGCGAAGGGGTTTAGGATAATACTTATAATCCTAAATTTCGAGCACTTGTCTGTTTACTTGCTTATAGAAGCAGGTTGATGCCCATTCTGTTAAGAACAAAAGTATTTAAAATATTTAAAAATAACTCATGTCCCTTGAAATGTGATCCTGAAAGCTCGAACTAGGCCTGTCTGTTATACACACACAGTCTCAGAGGAGATGAGGTCATTCAATTTGCTGATATGTTTCTAAGAAGAAATGCAGACAGACAGGTACATGTAGACAGATCAAGTATCAGTCAGATCATCTCCGAGCCCCGGCTAGCGGCAGGTTGCTATGGCGTTGCTAAAATGTTGTCATGGTAAACAATCCCAGTGTTGTCAAGCAGAAGTGTTGAGTTTCTGACTGAAAACCGAAGATACTAGATGTGTGGAGAAAAACAAGATTATATTGTGCTGCAGACTCCCCCTGATGTCAGCGGACAGAAGTCATCAATTAAAGGCTTTAAATGTCCAGTTTGATCAGATTCTCCGGAACGATCCAGTCTACTGATTTCGTTTTTTAGACATGAGACTTAAAGGTTAAATTCTACTGTAGTATTTGTAGAGACAAAACTCATAAGTAGCCCTCCAATTTCAAACTTCATTGCTTTCCGCAGTTTTTATTGAATATCTTCGAGTTTGGGACTGCTGGTAAAAGTAAGCCATTTCACTTTAGGTTTGGGGAACCTGTTTTGAATGTTATCATACTCATCATATTGCTGTTATCAGTTATTTTACAAAAATACATCAATGTTAACCTGCTAGAAGAGCTCAGGGAAAGAACAGAAGATCACCAAAGTTGGTATGTGTTATCCTTTTTGGACCATAAATGTCTGTACACTACGCCATGCGTGATAATTGTTAAGACTGACGGGAGACAAATCCTTTCAATTGCCAAGTTGCATTGAAATCATTGTGCAAAATAAAGGGGGTTCAAAGGGTTTGACCTTTGATACAACCATTATTTAGCATTTTTCATATATCCTCTGCATATTGATATTGATTGGGTGGGTGGGGGTGGGGGTGTGAATGTGTACTGCTGTACCATAAAGTTTGTTTCCTGACAAACAAATTAGGCCTTCAACATTAATATGAGGTAGACTGTCACTATGGAGACACTCACTGACTTCACAGACCCACCGGTTAATATGTAACACAGAGCAGCACACACACGGCCATAAAGCGGTTTATAGAGTTTAGTCGAACTCAGACATAACCATCTCGTGTGGTAAAAGACTACACACAGTTCAATGCTTCATGTTTGATAGAACAGTCTGTGTTAGCCATATAGTATTTCTGGTCGGAAAACCCCGAGTAAAAACTATATTGTTGTGTTTAATACTGCAGTTGGGGGGGCAAACAGCCTCTTGCTCTTAACCTTCCTTTTGGCTAGTTATAAATTACACTTCTTAGCCAAATATTAAATGATAAAACATCTTTGACTTTAGGTATTATTTTCTCTAAGACCTAATAAGATTCTTTAAGGGATACCCAAGGGCTTGGATCTGATTAAATGTTATTAAACAACCCACCTGCTGTCCACACAGTGTAAAGATGTCGTCACTTTGACCCGGTTTAGACAGTACAGTACCACCAGACTGACCATCACCACTTCCCACTGATGTCACTATGCAAACAAACTAACAGCTCTGTAAGCGAGCAGAAAACTGACGTTAGATTGACAAGACAATTGATCTGGGAGGAGCTGCGTTGGCCGCTGGTGGCTTGGGGCGAACTCAGTATGGCCGTCCCGCGAACTCCGCCGCCACCACCGGTCTGTCAGTCTGTTGTGCTGTTAAACAACTGCAGTCAATCCATCCCACCGCCTGACTGCGTTGTATGGAGACAGACTCTATACAGCATCACTGCCTGCCTTTTGTCACTCTGACTGCCATTCACTCTCTGCACAGCGTTCTGCAGCTGCTTCACACAGCCAATAACGCTCTAGAAACTGAAAGTGTCTGCTCTCCGCTCGCCATTGTGCAGCTGAATGTTCGGACCTGAAGGTTAAGAAGTGGCGGTAGTGTCAGCAGCGGCGAGACTGACTGCTCTGCGAAGCCACGATTCACACAACAATGCGCTTTTCACACTGACCTCTGGCTGGAAAATAGGCTTAATGTCCGCACAGCAGCAGAGCGGCCGACTGTTTACCTTTCACACACGCACACACACACATACAGAGACTCCTTCGCCGTGGTGTGTAAAGTCACAAAAGCCTCCACAGTTTGATGTGCAGTGTGACCACGCGAGCTGACACACGACCTGTGAACCATTCATGTGTGTGTGTGTGTGTGTGTGTGTGTGTGTGTGTGTGTGTGTGTGTGTGTGTGTGTGTGAGAGTGACGCCAAAGGAAAACACTTAAAGAAGTTGTGACTTTGCTGCAGGGCATCATATGTAATCTGGTTTGACGGACAGACGGACGGACAGACAGACAGGTGACCGGCGATTATGTGTCAGACCGATTGCCATGGTGACAACACGACGGTAATGTGTGTGTGACCTTTGACCTCGTCATTTATGGATAGCTTGTAACACCTCTGTTGCAGTCGAAAAAAACTGAAATGTAAAGTGTGTTTTGTGTGAGTTAAATCCATACACAGAGCACTCTAACATTTCTATTGTGGGTTAAGTGTCAGCCAGACACCGCCTGCTACAGTGCACCTGGGAAACCAGTGTCTGGGAACTTCAGTCTGCAGCAACCTTCAGAACTTTATCAAACTGGTTTCCTGGATTCATGCAATCTTATGTTAATAAGTTAATAATGATGAAATCAACTCAAAGATGAAATGGCAGAAAACACTGAGGGAGATAATTAATTAATACATTTTCTGTCTCTTTTACATTACACCTAGACATGTAATTCATTGTTAATTTAAAAAGTATTCCATAAAATTAATACAGTGACTGGGGCAGCTTTAAGGGAATAAGTCCACATTTTATGCAACAGATTTTTCGTTTTATACGCATATTACACATTTAAAATCAAGTTTAGTATAGATATCATGTCTGTTGTTTTCCTAGTTTGGTGTAAAAGAACTGGATTCATGGTTCTGACCTCAAAACCATACCTTTAGGATAAACTGGAAATCCAACTGTGAGCCAGACTTTATCACCCAACCGTGTCAGACCCTACTAAAGCTCTTGCGGCTAAACGGGAGCAAATCTCTGCTGGTGGACAGTCTGAAACCAGCAGCACAGAGGCTGTAAACTCTGGCACACCCCTTACATTTGCCCTTGTGGTGTACATCAGCTACAGTTTTACGTCCCAATAGTGTGGTTTTCGTCGCGAGCTAAAGTGAATTGGACACACACGTGATTGTGTAGACGAGTAGTTTAGCTAATTAATCTCTCTTGCAGACAACAAGTATTCTATTGCTGACAGCACCTAACTGGGTGGCTGAGTGCAGTGTGTGCGTGTGTGTATAATCTGTGTCTCTTTGTTCCGGTGGATTAGCAGATTAGCTTTACTGATGTAACTGTGACTCACCTGATTATACTGAGTGATGAACAGGGTGATATAAAATAAGGTCCGTATTCCAAATTACATACATTTTCTTTTTACTTCAAGTGTGTACTGCAGCTTCCATTACATACGTGTACTGTTGCATGAAGTTGGATAAAATTCGGACATATAATTGTGTCTAAACACTGAAAACAATTTATCTGTGACCAGCAGCTCTTTAGTTTTGTCTCTAAGTTCACAAACAATTATTAGGAGGTGGAAATTTGGCATGGGGATCATTTAAAAAAAAAAAAAATGTAGGCTGTGTTTGCATTAACAAGTGGATGCACCTATCTGGTTGCAGCTATTTGATCTTGTTCTACACTCTGCCACTATGGAAGGCAAGTATTGCTATTTGTCTGCCTCTAAAAATAAATGTATCCAATATTTTGGCATCCCACTTATATTTAATTTCTTCTAAATGAGTGTGTTTGTTACCTGTGATCAGCTCCTTCAGGGTGTTGTACCATATGTGTGTGTGTTCTGTGGAAGCGTTGTGGAGGTGCAGCGTATCCCCCTCAAGCCTCTTCCCTCTCCTCTTGCAGCAGAACAGAGCCACACCGAGCACGGCCCCCCCCGACTGCTGTCCCGCCGCCCGCCGCCGCTTCACCTTCACTGCATACACATCCTGCAGCAGCAGTACACCTGGCTGCGGGACGCTCGTCTCACCTGCACAGAGAGAGGTCGATTAAACACACGCACAGAATGCACCCAATGTTAATAACACTACAAATATATACAAATACATAAATGTAAATGAAAACCAAAAAAATTGCTTTTATTTTGAAAATCAAACAAGCAGACACATGTCACAGCAGGTGGACAAACATCTGTACATGAAAAAACAAACCCTTTAATTAAATAATAATCCGCTTTAATCACCAAAAATATCTGAATCCATCCAGATTTTCACGTCTAATGATGTATTAAAGGAAATCACTTGAACTTTGCATCCCTTCAACAGACATAATAGTAAAAAACACAGCACATATCAGCTTCGATTGTCTAAAAACATGTTCCATAAACATAAATGACAAAAAAAAATGTTAAGCTGCGGCTTTGGCCACATGTGATAACTTAAACATGAGACATAATGATAAATATCAGCATAAAAAACTAAAAACCAAAAACCATGCACCTTCAACAACAGATCCGAACCACTCAGAGAGCACCAATCCATCAGGTTATATATGATACAAGCTGATTAACTCTCTGTGAAATACCCTCCCGCTGCTATCAAATACCAAAAACCCAAAACCACCCGCCTTCTTCCACCCGCAGAGGCCAGCATCCATATGTCAGGGTCACAGTGTGTCTGTCTGTTGTTGGTGCTTCCTTCATGTTGGGTTCATCTCATATTGTAAATAACACAAATGAACATTAATATGACCCACAGCTGGCTTTATTTTTCATTTTAGTCAGAGCAAGGTGTTGCTGAATGTACGACGCTCTTAGCTGATTATAAGTTACCCAACAGTGTGTCCAAATATTCTCACAAACTCAAATGTGTCCTCACATTAAAGCCATTAAGGAGAATAATGGCTTCATTTTATACATTGCTGTTTTCATTCTCTATACACACCTATTTGCAGTTTGGCATAATAACCTAAAAACATTGAAAGAGAGACAGCTTTTCCATCCACCCCAATGACGATGACACTGATCTGAGTTGACAGAACCCACATAGTTGCTGTTCACACACAT